>NC_080832.1:34381015-34683515 GCF_030435755.1 Ochotona princeps | reverse complement strand
CTCTGAGAAACAAGCTAAGCTGTGGAGTTAATCCTTGGGAGACCGGGGCCTTCAGTCACTCCAATGTGGGATACAGAGCTCCTAAGTGGCATCTTACCTACTGCATAAAGCACCTGTCTCTGTCTTATTATTATTCCAAAAGTAATATATATCATATGAGTGTTTTAAAGAAAAGTTCAATACCTGTAAGTAAAGGAGAATGTTCTCTGTAGTACTGGAGAAGTAGTTTCTACTATGAAGCTGAACTAATAACCTCATCTGTCCTGTAGATTCTTCACTGAGAAATAAATGAAATGGCTTGATGTGGAAATAATCACGAAGATACTGACATATGGTGGTCTATATTGACTACCCTTTAGTATCTGCATTAGCTGCAGCATCATGTCTATGATAACTATCTTTTTCTGTTTCTGTTTAGAACCAGCTAGGTGTGTTTGCAAAGTCGTACCTCTGGCTTAGTGTGCCTTTAATTGCTTGCGTAGGTACTGGTTAGCACCTATGCACTACTTAATTTCATAGTCTTCATCTTCCTGACAGGTACTTTTACATCTTCAACAACCAAAGAGATCAAATCTGCTACTATATCCTTACAACCATAGCACAGCTGAAGTGTTTGACTCTTTGTCTTCATTTTTATCAATGGCTGAAAGAAAATGCTATGTTCTTGGAAAAAAAAATTTTAAGGCTGTAGATTATTTGCTCTTTTGTAAATTTGCTTCTTGACATAACCAAACTTTGATCAAACATATCCCTAAGTAAACAAAGTAGAAAGCAATGTTAAACTGGCTTTACTGTCAACTCAGATTCATACTGTCAATAACGTTGTTAAACAGATACATTAGGGAAAAGATGAACAATTACAAAAGGCACAGGTAGCTTTAGAGTAAAAGTTTCTCACACTCACAGTAATTTCCAGGAGATGCAAAGGTAGACTGCGATTTTAATTGTGAATCATTTAGCAATCTTTCAACTTTGCAGTATTTCTAACTAAATGTGCTAAGATAATTGTGACCTGCCCCTAAGCAGAAGTGCATTCATGGGCCAGGTGTGGGAGTCTAGTGGCTAAATGCTGGCCTTAGAAGCACTGGGATCCCATGTGGCACTGGTTCATGTCTTGGTTGCCCTGTTTCCTAGCCAGCTCCATACTTGTAGTCTCGGAAAGCAGTATAGGATGGTCCAAAGCCTTGGGACCCTGTTCCCCAGCACCTTCAGATCAGCTCAACTTTAGCCGCTGAGGGCACTTTGGGGGGTTGACCAGCTGACAGAAAACATTTCTATTTTTTTCTCTCTCTGTAGATCTGCCTTTCCAATAAAAATAAATAATTCTTTTAAAAAAAAATACATCGAAAATTAGAAAGTATTTCTAGAGTCATTTTCCCCCTCTGGTGGATCAAAAAAAAAAAAAAAAAAAGACACCCAATCTTAGTTTAAAAATGATTTTCTTAATTGTCTTTTATAGTTCCTTGACATCTAAGAAAATCTATCGATTGGGCAAGTTATGCTTATTGCCATGGTGCAAATATGATTCTTCTTGGTTTCTCTATGAAGTATTCCTTGAATGTCTATATGGGTTAAGGACCTTTCTGTAATGGCATGTCCTATGACTTAAAATCAAATGAGGTAGATCTGAGAATTTTTTTAGGACAAATGCTACACAGAAAGATGAGAGAAGGAGTGGTATTTCTAGTTTTTTCTGACCGGTTTGGGGGTGATTGTTATAGGTTCTATCAGCAAACTTGGAGAAGAGGAATTCTGGCTTCTGTGATGTGCTTTAAAGGAAAAGGTATGAAATAACTCAGGACAAGGGAATATCAAACACACTGACTCTGAGGTCCTCTACCCCCTACGTTCAAATTACTTAGCTTTCTTATAGCACCTGACTCTGGAATATCTTGTATTGATGCCACAACATGATAATAGGCATGCATTTAGCTATTTCTTATAAAATAAATACTTCAGTCCATTTTGCAGCCATTGGTGTGATGTCATGTCATGTCTGGGAGGTTAGATAACTAGATTTGTTTGCTGTTTGTGAACTTAAGAGTAGTGAATGGAATGGTCTAAAAACTGATATGGAGCAACAAAATGTAATGAGGTGTTACCATAATACTACTTTTATTTCTCCACTTTTGTCATAAAATAATTATTTCATAAATGAAATGGCAGCTATACAATATATGCTAGATACAGAATTAACTTTTATAATGCTACAACTAGTAAGAGCTGGTTTTCTTTCTTTTTTTGTCCTGCAAGTATGTCACATTGATTTCTTCTATAGAATGAAGGCTCAAAAACTGCCACAAATTGCTCTACAGGGCAATTTAATCTCAGTAATCAGCTAGCTGAATAGATATCATTCAGAGGCAAAGACATCACCATGCAAATTCAAGAACATTTAAACTCAACTTATTTTTATCTCTCTCCAGTGGACAGTAGGCAAACACTGATATTGTGCACTACAGTCTGCTAAGCAAAAGAGAGTGATTTTCATGGTTATTGAAAAAGCCACTGGAGTCACTTTGCCAGTTGTGTTTCTTATTATCTGTTTGAAAACTTTGTCCCTCACTTAGAGGCAATTTGTACAGAAAAGAGATTTTCATTCACATATTCCAAACATGTTTCCTTAGCAACTTTGGTTGTGTGAAACAGTTATTTTCATAATGCAAATATTTTCATCAAAGCTAATGTTTTCATGGAATGGGGATATTAATAGATTGTCCCCAGCAAAACGAAAATTAAGATTAAAATATTTTATATTGAACTTTGTTGGGATTAGGAAAATTTAGTTACCTTTATTAACAATATGAAATAGTTACTAGAAATTTTCATAATGCAAAGATTACATATTATAAGTTATACATGTCTTTCCGACCCAGTTGGAGATAGTAAGTAAGTGAAAAGTTAACTAAAATAATTACTTAAAGCAAGCTGTTAGGATAAAAGATATTGTTAAAGAAAAATACACATGCAGCTTGTAATGCAGTTTTTATTAAAAGGGGGTCATGGAAAAATAGTATGGACACCATGGCAGCAGGTTGTCAGGTAGAGGAGGTGCGCAACCAACTCCAACACTAACAATGACAAGCGGGCATTAAATAGCAAGGATGAGTGTCACTGGATGAAAAATTACTTTATCTAAATAAACTCAGATAATCTGCAGAGAAAAGGAAATTGTATTTTGGAAAGCATAGGTTCTGATGTAAACTAGAATATATGATGTCAGGAAAGGGTTTAGAGGTATCCTTTCAAGATTAAGGAGAGGTAGTTTATATGAGTTTCACAGGTTAGTTTTTAGGATAAATTTACTTCTGTGGGTCACTGGTTCTGCACAGACCAGTTCAATTTAGTTTATACAAAAAGTTAGTTTATACAATACTCAGTGTGCCTTTTTGCAGTAAATGAATTCCTTCTGCATGTCCCTGGAATGGCTCATGGTGTGGGACCCCAACTACTGAGTCTGAGTCCTAAAATAATACTGGGACCCCAACTACTGAGACTGAGTCCTAAAATAATACTACATGTTTATTGATAGCTGTTTAAAAAAATACCACCAACCTACTTTCTAGGTCTCTCAAAAATTGCTGTTACTTGTCTGTTAAATATATTCAGCAACTTTATAGAATATTATATCACTGTTCCACAGGTAAGTGATACAGAAACTTAGTGAAAACATTGTGTTTGGCTTATTTGTGAAGAAAAGAAACAAGAGAAATGTGACTCTTTACAAAAACCTCAAACACTACACGAAAACATTGCACTAATGCATTCATTAGAGTATTCCCACTGTGTCCATAAATAAAACAGTATTTTATTTTTCTGTTTTATCCAATACATTTTCCTTACCAAAACAAACTTAATTGTAGTTTTTCCTTTTGTTGTTTTTGAGATTGCTTTGAGCGATTTTGGGCAAAGTAGAAATAAATGGAATAAGCTTGGAATGCAGAAGCAACAGATGCTCCTTGCCTTCTGCCTGAGATTGTTTGTCTTTAGAAAATGGTACTGTCGTTCTTATTTCAACTGTCTTTCTGAAAGTCATCCGTATAATCTTTTTAAGTTGAAACTTAACAGATTATTCATCATTAATGAAGCATTTAGCAAACACTAAGTGGCCAATATAATTCCAAACATTTGTTCAATGAGCAAAACAATTCTTTTAAAAATATTTTTAAAAATATATTTGAAAAACAGAGTCAGAGAGTGATCCTCCGTCTCTCTGGTTCACTACCCAAAAGCCTACAATCACTGGTTAGGCCAGGCTGAAGCATGGAGCCAAAAATTCCATCCAAGTCTCCAAGACAGTTGGCAAATACCCAAGTCCTTGGGCCAGCTCTACTGCCCCACAGGTGTATTGGTAGGAATCTAGATTAAAATGGCAGAGGATCCTACCCTGTGTAACAGGAGGATGACTAATGAAACTGTTAAATGTATTTTGACAATGGGACACTGGATTTTTCTACCATTGCCTCAATCTATAATACCATGAAATATTTAAGTAGCAGAATGTTGAAATTGTGAGTGTTGCTGAAGGACTATGCCATTGAAATAAATAATATGGAGGAAAACGGTGGTGGTGGTAGAGGGGAGAGAATGGGATGCAAAGAAGTGGAGGTTGAGGAGGGAATCCCTGAACTGTTAAAACTATATCATGGAAAATAATAACAATAAAGCAATAATATATCTGGGACTTGAACCAGGCACTCTGATGATATGACCCAGGTGTCCCAAGCAGCAGCCTAACCCACTCTTTAACTACACCCACCCCAGCAACAAAGATTTTTATCATCTTAGAGCTTACTCTCTAGTAAGAAAGGCAAGTGTATAAACTAGCATAAGGAGGAAGTAAATAATGTAGTATGTTAGGTAATAAACACTCTGGGAAAGAAAGTGAGGGAAGTAATGGAATTGGGAATGTTTTGGAAAGAGTAGAGGCAACTTTCTGCTTGGTACATGATATTCGGTCAAAACACTGAAGGAGATATGATAAGGGATAGTGAAATGGGACTGGTGGGAAGAACAAAAAATTATGTCTTGAGAGGAAAGAATAATTTTCCCTCTGTCATTCTAAGTTCTCTGCTGGGCACCCTGTATCAAAGGCCAGATTAACAAGGGAAATAAGATGAGTGTATTAGTACGTGTATTTCATATATAGTTGAGAGAAAAGGGAGCATTCTCTCACGAACAGATGATTTACTACACCTACATGAAATCATCAACTGAGAACAATTAATTTCAATAGAAGAGAGAAGACAAAAAGAACTTTGGGATCCTGTGTGGTAATCTAATGGCTCAAGTCTTTGCCTTGGATGCACCAGTATCCCATATGGGCAATGGTTTATATCCCGGCTGCTCCACTTCCCTCCAGCTCCCTGCTTGTGACCTGGGAAAGCAGTAGAATATGACCCAGAGCCTTGGGACCCTGTATGTACCTTTTTGGGAGACCTGGAAGAAACTCCTGGCTCCTGGCATCAAATTGTCTCAACTCCAGCCTTTGCGGTCACTTGGAGAATGAACCAGAAGGGGTAGATCTTTCTCTCTCCCCTTCTCTCTGTAAATCTGACTTTCTAATAAAATAAATCTTAAAAAAAACCCAACTTTGAGTGTCCAGGGGTAGTAAGTTGTGGAATGGCAAAAATGTGGGAAACTAATGGTAGCTAAAGCCTCTTCTGGGTCTCCCGCGTGGGTGCAGTGTCCCAATGCATTGGGCCGTCCTCAACTGCTTTCCCAGGCCACAAGCAGGGAGCTGGATGGGAAGTGGAGCTGCCGGGATTAGAACCGGCGCCCATATGGGATCCCAGGGCGTTCAAGGTGAGGACTTTAGCTGCTAGGCCACGCCGCCGGGCCCCTTTGCAGTTTTCTACATGTAAGATTATTTCAACTACAAAAAGAGGTGATTTCATTTCTTCCTTTTCAATTTGGATTTGCCTTGTACTTATTTCCTGCCTCATTGCTCTGGCTAGAATTTTCGGTTTTATGTTGAACAGAAGTAGCAAAAATGGGCATCCTTGTCTCATTTTTGGTCTTATTGGGAAAAATTTTTATCTTTCACCGTGAGTGTGATATTGGCTGTAGGATGTTCACATGTGGCCTTTATATGCTGATCAAGTTCTCTTTGTAACTGTTTTTTTCTTTGTATACAAACAATATAAATGAGCATAAAATCTAATTCCATTAGTTTTATATCTCTGGAGAATTCCAATTGACACACCCCTACATTCTACATTTTCAATTTTAAATATACTGTTTGTTAATATCCTTGTTTTCTATTCTTTTTCTGTGTCCGTGAAATCTGAAATGCTGAATGAATTTTTGTTTTTAATATAAGGACGTATAATTTCAAAAAAAAAAAAAACATTAGTTGATTTAGCATTGTGCAGGCTCCCGCTAGGCAATCTAAACAGGTAAGAGTCTGAAAGGTCTCTGTAACACAACAACACAAACTGATTTTTATAGAAATTTGTGTGTATAAGCAACCAACATTTGTCTCTTACAGCTCTAGAAGCTGGAATGACCAAGATTACAGTCCTGGCAAATTCAGCATCTGGCTAGACTTGTTTTCTGGTTCACTGATGGTACCTTTTTTCACCAGGTCTTTGTAATAATGCTGAACTTATAGTCTAGTCATCTTCAATGGCTCTGCCTTGTAATACCATCACTTATGAATTGAGGGAGATTTTCATTCTCAGACCATCACAAAGATCTGAAGTCAGTGTTTGGCACTTGTATTGTTTCTCGTGTTACTGGAGGGGGGGCTGTTTTGTAAATTTATCTCCTGCATCATAGATAAGTGGCAGGAAACTTCAGAGCTGTTCCTGAGATGTATGCTTCTCATTTGATTCCAGTTTAACATAACTTTTATGACTAATGATATATGTAGGGTGGCGTATCTGGTATGCTCCACAGTCAGTACATGTCCTGAGAGGCAGCAGATGATGGTTCAAGTACAGGAACCCCTGGCACCCATGTTGGAGACCCAGCTTGAGTTGGGGAGTGCTGGCTTCAGTCTGGTTGAGCTCTTGTACTTGCGGCCTTTATGGGAGTAAACTGGTTGATGAAAGATCTTTCTCTGCCTCTCTCTTACTATCTCTGTTTTGGTCTGTTTCCCTCCCTGTGTTTCTGAATTTCAAATAAATGAGTAAATAATAATTTTCAGGTCTCTGATTTTGAAGTATGAGTTGGGAAAGGAGAGAGAGAGAGTCATAACACAGTAGCAGAATGAATTAAATCACTATTAGAAAAGGAAGGGGCAGAGTCAAAGGGTTGTTGTAGTATTTTGAGGGTTTCACTCTGTTTCCTATGGCAATAGAAGTGTGTGTGCGGTCAAAACAGAATCAGAAATAATAACTGGATGTCTGCTCCAATAAAGCAGAGAGAAAACACAGTGGTGTAGACACTGGGTTAGCATGGCAGGATTTGGGGTATGTTTTGAAGTCAGAGTCTTAAACTTTGTATTATTGTGTTTTTGAAAGATTAGTATTTGTATATAATCACTACCTCTTGCATCAGCTTCTGCCATGAAGTTATCTGCTTTGAAATGATGCTGTCAAGGGGACAAAAAAATATCAGAGCAAATGGCAACCTGTCTGGACTTTCAGCCTCCAAGGCTGTGAGCTGAATACACCACTTTTTCATATGTACATGAAACTATATTGGTATAGTTGATATTCCATTTCTTTACCTAGGATATAAATTATATACTAGAATCATGTATTGGAAATATTCTATTATTGCTTTGTAGCAATTCTAGAGAAAATTTAGTGCTCTTCCTTAATGCTAAAATTTTAAAAATATATTTGAGTTATGTTCCTACATCATAAGAATCAATTTTTAGTCTGGGGTGATATATTCAAAGATCATACATAAATCGATTTTTAAGGAGAGTGTGGCTATCCTACAGTACATTATATCTTTTTTATGACCATGCACATGTCTATTAAAGCAGGAAACACTGAAATTCATGTGTAAGTTTCATTTTCAGCATTTATATGATATTAGGTTACAAAAAGATGTGTATATATGCATAATATCCATAGTCTCACACCGCACATATAGTACCTTTTTTAAAATGGGAAGTCCTAAGCCGATAATTTTACATTTTTGCCTCCTTTTTTTTTTAACAACTGAAGTACTTGAAATTGGAAGGTTGACATTCTGAAATGTTCTCAGATGCATCTTACAGCTTTACCCACTTATAAAAGTGCCAGTACTGTTCGGAAATTGAAAAACAAATCATTTTATTACCAACCTATTTTATTGCCAATCTCTTTAATGTTATTGTCAAAATCCTTTGGCTTCACATGCAGTTCCTCTGCAGATCTTCAGCTCCCAATGATGACAATGCATCTAGTATTTTCTTTTTCTGTCTTTTATCATAGTCTCTATTTTAACAGCTTAGTTTCTTTCCTTGAACTGAAAGTTACATAATAACCAATTTATTGTTTTTCTCCTGACATGAAGTTATATTGAGAATTTTTAGAATGTAAGAAGTAATATGATATTTGAAAAGACAGAAATGATTCAAATGAGTACAGGAATAAGGAATGGATGAACTGTAGAGGTTACGTTCAGTTATTTTCCTGAGTAGAAAACAGTGAATAATATGAACACATCTTACATAGCCTGAGGTTGGCAACCTTGATCTGATGGTCAGTTGAAAATGCATGTTGAAAATTTTAAAATGTATTAAGTTTGCATATCTGTAACCTGATGACATTTGGCAAACCCCAACATTCTTTATTGGAGTTTGATAGTCAGCTCTTCACAGGCAACACAGCCTCAAATTGATGGTACAAATGAGACCTCTTTATAGTCTCAATCCTCAATTTGGTTCCCTGCATCTAAGTATTATTCATGCTTTTATTTGGATCAGTTCTGTTTCAAGTAAAAATACACTAAATAAATGATTTTCTCAAGTGAATACCAGGTTTATACATCTATCTTTTTATAATTTGCGAATCTAAAATTGAACTCCTGGTGTGCACTGGTTCCTGTGACCTCACTCAAAAAATTCCATGCAAGTCACACAATCTTTATGTAGAGTATTGAATCCTTCCAAGTGAGCTAGACCATTACCTGGGTGCATCCTCTACTCACTCTTCGCTCTTTATCTTACATCCAATCATCAGGACTTCCTGTTTGTTGTGATTTCAAAGTATGACAGTAGTTCAAAAAGCTTGTAAAAAATGGTACTTAAAAATAAGTTATTTTGGTACCCCAAATTCTGAAATCAATGAATAAGTTTTCATAATATGATTTTTACTTAAATACTTTGAGGAATCATAGTATGTGTGGATTTCAAATTGTTTTGCACCAAAATAAACTTATTCCATTCCAGGTTTCCATATACATTTTGAATTATCATTATATCTGTGGCATCTGATAACATCTTTGTTTGAACTGGAATATTATTTATTACCTTTTTGAAATCGTCTTCCAAGAGTTTTTAAGTATTCTTCCTATCTCCTTTCTTGGTTCTTCCCATTTTTTTCAACACTAGAGAAATTGAGTGAATTTTGACAAAGTTGTAACAGTGAACTGTGTTCTGGAAGGGGAAGGATTTCAAATGAAAAGGCACCATTGGGGCCCGGCGGCGTGGCCTAGCGGCTAAAGTCCTCGCCTTGAACGCCCCGGGATCCCATATGGGCGCCGGTTCTAATCCCGGCAGCTCCACTTCCCATCCAGCTCCCTGCTTGTGGCCTGGGAAAGCAGTCGAGGACGGCCCAATGCATTGGGACCCTGCACCCGCGTGGGAGACCCGGAGGAGGTTCCTGGTTCCCGGCATCGGATTGGCGCGTACCTGCCCGTTGCGGCTCACTTGGGGAGTGAATCATCGGATGGAAGATCTTCCTCTCTGTCTCTCCTCCTCTCTGTATATCCGGCTTTCCAATAATAATAAAATCTTTAAAAAAAAAAAAAAAGAAAAGGCACCATTGGAGCTCATATAACCTAAATGAGTTTTAATAAGATGCAATTCAAATTTAATTTAACTGCTTCTCTTATTAGTTTAAATAAAAGCTACCCCTCTTGCCCCTGCCTGCCAAGTAAAACAGGGAAAAATAGACTCTGGAGTAAGTCAGTATTATTTGGAATTCCCACAATTTCTTATGCAATATTTGCTATATTTCATGAAGTACTATTTGTTAGGTTATGAGGGAATATCATATGATTAGAAGCAAAAATGAAAATATAAGATAAGATACAAAGTTAATCTAGTTTTAGAGTGAGTAGAAACATTAATGTAACTATAATTAATTCAAGAAGATAAAGGAAAACATAAGAACAAAGACGAAATGTTAGAGAAAGTCAACATTGAATTATAAATTGGAAAAAGATGGTAATTAAAGCTGAAATGAATAACTTTAGCAAAGATTAAAGGCAGTGATAAACAGAATTCAGTATAAAATAGCCAAACCAAATCTTGATAAAAGACATGGAATAAGTGGCTATTACCTGGAGTTATGGAAAGAGGGATGAAATGTAGTGGTGGTAATATCTGAGTATAGAATAGCTAAGCATTTTAAAATTAATTTATTAATTACATTGTATTATGTGACACAGTTTTATAGGTGCTGGGATTCCCCCCACCCCTCCCCTAACCTACCCCCCATGGTGGATTCCTCCAGCTTGTTGCATAAACACAGTTCAAGTTCAGTTGAGATTCCTTCATTGCAAGCATATACCAAGCACAGAGTCCAGCATCTAATTGTCCAGGTAAATTCCACGGCTTCTTAGGGAGACCTTCTCTGGTCTGAAAGTAGAGCCAGCAGAGTATCATCCCGATCAATTAAAAGCTCCAATATATCATCATCAGCAATTTATAATGTTATGGAATTAAATGACATAGTATTGAGTAACCAATATGTTAAAAATAAATGCAAGTTCAATGATGAAGGAAGCATTAGAAAGACTCAGAGAGAAAAATGTTCAAAGAAATATGTTCAAAGAATATGTTCAAAGAAATGATATCCAGGCATATAATTTCTAAAATCAAAGACAATTAGAAAAATATTAAAAGCAGCAGTAAGTCACTTTATCTTCAAAATTTGACAGCTTGTTTCACAGCAGAAGTGAAGGAAACCAGAAATCAATAGAATGACATATTAAAAATGCTAGAGAAAAGTGCTGCCTACAAAAAATGCAGATGATGACATGTTCAGATAAACAAAATTTCACTGCTAGCACACCTGAATGAGGATGAGCAGTTGTGGAATTCCTTAGGAAGAAATACAAATTTTTGAGGAGGAAATATTGAAGTTTAAGAAGTAAAGATAAATATTAGAGAAATCCAAGAACAGTGTCCATATGAAGCAACAAGAATAGTGATAATTTGTACTGCTTTAAATATGTAAAGAGTTAAAATACTTGACAATACAAATATGTGATACTGTTTTTCCTAGCAGTAAAAGCTAGGTGACTTCCAATGATAATACTGATAATTTTATGAAATATTTTGCCATGACATTCTGTAGTTTCATTTTTTAAAAATATGTTTTATGTCAGTTTCTCATTGCCTACTGCTTCAACACAAACCAATGTCACATACTCTAGGAACATGCATACCTTGTTTTATTATGTTTCATTTTATTGCACTTGAAAGATTCTACATTTTTTAAGGAAGTTTAAGGTTATGCATCTATTCTACTGGTATATTTTTCTAATGGCATGTATTCACTTTGTAGATTTTTTGTGTTATATTTTGCTATTTTTTATATTTCAAACTTTCATTGCTACTATTGTATCTGCTTTGGTGGTCAATTAATCATTGGTGTTGCTGTTATTGGTTGTGTTGAAGTGCCAGAAACTAACCCCAAATTAGTTGCTGAACTTAAAATGATAAATGCATGGATTTTCTGACTACTGCACTAATTGTCATTCTTCCATCTCCTTTCTCTGAGACTTACTGTTTTCTGAGATACAACAGCAGAAATGATTTACTTTCCATATATAGTGTACTTAAATTCACATCAGGTAAATGTTAGGTTTCCTGTAGCAGGTTGCCAAGCTGTGAAAGCAAAGGGGAAGTTCTTCAAACAAGTTGAAAGTGCTACAACAATAAACTCATTATTGATTAAAAAAAATCCCTATACACCTTAATTGTTAGTGTGAATGAAATTTTACTGATCCTAGATAGATGATCAAACCAGTTATACAATTTCCTTAAATAAAAACCTAAATCATTTTTTTTAATTTTGTAAGATTGCTTGCTGTTTAAGGTCTCTCATGTTTCCATATGAATTTTAGGATCATTTTTCTTAGTTGTCTCCGGAATTTTGATTGGTTTAAATTGAATTTCTATTTTTTTGGGTAATGTGAACATTTAGATGATATTCATTTGCCAATCCACAAACACAAATTTTTTTCTGTTTTGATGTCTGCTTCTATTACTTTCCTAATGTTTTCTAATTTTCATCATATGGAGATCCTTCATATTGTTGGTTAAACTTATCCTAAGATATTTTAGATTTTGTAGCTTTTGGGACTATTCTTACAAGTTCTTTCTGAGCCATCAGAATACTAAATTACAAGACATAATACAGGGAAATTGTAATTAAAACAGCCTGGAATGATACACAAATAGACAAGTGGAAAGGTGAAACAGAGTACAGACCCCCAGAAGTTAATCCACACCTCCACAGCCAACTAATCCTTGATAAACAAGATAAAATTATTCCCTGGAAATAAGACATTGTCTTGAAAAAATGATGCTGTGAAAATGGATTCTCTGCATGCAGAAGTATGAATCGATATCTCTACCTCACATCTTGTTCATAATCTGACTCAGGTTGAATGGATGGAAGATGCAACGCAAGATCTGAGGCCATCACATTGCTGGAGGAAGCATGGTGAGACAGTGGCACAGGGAGAGACTTCTTGTGTAAGATGCCAGAAGTAGAGGCAATAGCGGCAAAAGCAGACAAATGTCATTACATCAAACTAAGAAGCGTTTACACTGCAAAAAGTGCAGCAAAGTGAAGAGGCAATTGACAGAATGAAAGAACATATTTGCAAATATGTAATTGATAAAAGATTAATATCAAGAATATGTAAGTACCTTAAGGAACTCAACAACAAGAAAACAATTAGTGCAGTAAAAAACTGAGCAAAGGACACAAACAAGCAGTTTTCAATGAATGAAATACAAACGGCCAACAGGTGTCAGGGGAATAAATGCTCGGAACCGCTAGCCATCAGGGAAGTGGATTCAAAACCTTAGTGAGGTTTTACTTCATCCCAATTACAAAGACTGTCATCCAATAATCAGTAACACATACTGGCAAGGATGTAGAGAAAAGGGTACCTTGATTCACCATTGATGGGAGTGTAAACTGGTATAACCATTATCAAAGACTAAGGATATTTCTCACAAAATTTGAGATAGATCTACCATATGACCCAATTATCTCACTCTTGAAAATACATCCAAGTAACATTAAAGCATTATATAACAGACTTATTTGTACTTCCATGTTTGTTATACCTCAATTCACAATAGCTAAAATTTGGAATGAACCATGGTGTCCATGAACTGATGGCTAGACAAAAAAATGTGGGAATATTACTCAACCACAGGAAGAGTGAAATCCTGTTTTTGCAACAAAATGGATACAACTAGAAAGCAGCATATGTAATAAGGTAAGCCAGACTGAAAAAGACAAGTATCATAAAATATCACATGTTTTCCTTGATGTCTAGCAGCTTGCATAACAAAAATTACAAAACTTAGTGTGTGTAGCTGAAATTGACACCTTGTGATTTGATTATTGTCTATAGGTCTTGTCCATATTTCTGTGAAACAGTGGCATTTCTGCTTTTTACTTGTTGAACTCTATTACTTGAATCATTAAGCTTGTGATTATAAAGTAAATTGAACGTATGCTTTTGCAAAAATTGAAATAAAAAAATGAAGGAGATGAGGGAAGGAGGGGAGTAGCATTATATCCTTGGAACTGAATTTATGACGTACCATGAAATATGTTTTTATTATATGAATAAAACATTTTCTTGGGCCCGGCGGCGTGGTCTAGCAGCTAAAGTCCTCGCCTTGAAAGCCCCGGGATCCCATATGGACGCCGGTTCTAATCCCGGCACCTCCACTTCCCATCCAGCTCCCTGCTTGTGGCCTGGGAAAGCAGTTGAGGACGGCCCAATGCTTTGGGACACTGCACCCGCGTGGGAGACCCGGAAGAGGTTCCAGGTTCCCGGCATCGGATCGGCGCGCACCGGCCCGTTGCGGCTCACTTGGGGAGTGAATCATCAGACGGAAGATCTTCCTCTCTGTCTCTCCTCCTCTGTGTATATCTGGCTGTAATAAAATGAATAAATCTTAAAAAAAAATTTTTTTTCAAAGCTAACTCTGAGCCTATGCTGTGGCACATAAAGTTAAGTGATTGTTTATAGCACTAGCATTCTATGTGGGTGCTATTTGAAGACCTGGTTTTTGCACTTCCTATCCAGATTCCCATTTATGTGCTTGGAAAGCAGTGGAAGATGAGCCCAGCGTCTGGGCCTCGGCATCCATGTGGGAGACTGACATGAAGGTTCTGGTTTTGCCCTGGCCTGGTTCTGATCATTGTGACCATCTGGAGAGTGAACGAGAGAATGAAAGATCTCAAGCTTTCTGTCATGTAACTCTTCTAAAAAACAACTATAGAAATCATCAAAAATTTAAAACCTAATTCAGAGCAAGGCCAAATGCTGTTGAATTCTATGAGGACTAAGAGAAGATGAGAAATTCAAAGAAGAAAACCTCGAAGCTTGTAGAATCAAGTTCATGAGGCTTAAGGAAAGAACATATCAATATAGCATAGGAGTGCAAGGTGAGGCAGTATGTGTGGCTGTGAAGCTTCAAGTTACCCAGAAGATCCAGCTAAAGTAATGGATGGGAGTGGCTGTACTAAGCCACATACTCTTTTTTCTTTTTTAAAGATTTATTTTTATTGGAAAGTCAGATTTGCAGAGAGAAGGAAAAAGAGAGAGAAAGACCTACCTGCTGGTTCACTCCCACAAGCAGCAATAATGGCTGGAGTTGAGCCGATCAGAAGCCAGGTGCCAGGAGCTTCTTCCAGGACTCCAATGGTGGTGTGGTTCCCAAAGCTTTGGGCTGTCCTCTTCTGCTTTGCCAGACCATGCAGGGAGTTGGATGGAAAGTGGAGCAGGCAGAATACAAACCAGTGCCCAAATGGGATCCCAGGGCATGCAAGGATTTTAACCACTAGGCTACTGCACCGGGCCCAGTCACATATTCTTGATGTGGTACAAACAAGCTTAATCAGAGGAAGAGGCTATCCGGGACTTTAACAGAGAGAAGAAACCAATTGATTGAATCTCTTGAGCAGATGTTACAGGCTCATGCAACTGGTTAGTTGAAGTAGTGTCCAACATTTCTTTGCTATTCCAAATATCCTTGGGGATTTTTATGAGTATTCTGTTGTTCTTGTTAATTTCTAGTTTCATAATTTCAAAAGACACATGGGGTTTTTCAATCCTACTAAATTTGCTGACACTTAATTTGTGGCCTAATAAATGGTGTGTCTTTGCAAATGTACTGATGAAGATATTGGATGAAACATTACATTAAAGTCTGTGAGGTTCATTTTCTTGGTAGCGTGATCCAACTTCAGTGCATTTTTATTGGTTTTCTGTCTTGAAGATCTATCACCTGATGAGAATGGGGTATTGAAATCACCTACTATTATTATGCTCTCTCTTTTTACATCTAAGAGTATTGCTGTAAATATCCAGGTGGTTTTATATTGGGGTGTATATATATATATGTATATATTTATTTATATATATAATTATTATGTCTTCTTGCTAAATTTAACTTTGTATCAAAATATAATGTCTGTCTCTATCTTTCTACAATTTTTTTCTTTAAAGCCTGTTTTATCTGATATTATACTAGCTATATCTGCTTGCTCTTAGTTTCCATTTGTCCGATTTATATTCTCCAAGCCTTCGTTTTCAGTCTATGTGAACTTTTGTTTATTAAGTGAGTTTCTTGTAGGCAGAACAGAATGAAGTTGTGGGTTGTTTCTAAATTAATTCAGCACACCTAAGTATTTTGGGTGGAGAATGTAATGATTTATATTCAAGGTTGGTAGTGATTAGTAAGAACTAAGTCCTGTAGTTTTGTTAATTTGATAATGACTCTCTCTGCTCTGTTGGTGAAGTTCATAGTGCCTTGCTTCATGTTTACTTCTGCTACGGGAGACCCTTCAGAATTTCCTGCGAGGTTATCTGGGGGTGGTGAATTCTCTCAGTTTTTGCTTATTGGAGAAATATTTTATTTCTCCTTCATTTTTTATATATTATTTTTATTTTTTATGATTTTTACATAGTTGGTAAGGGTGACAAGGGTCAAGGGCTACAGGAAGGTGAGTGAGGTCACCATTTCCTGTATCTGGGGGAAAAGGGGAGACTATGAGAGAAGCCAGACCTAGTCTCCCAAATGGCTCTGCAAACTGGGATGGAGAACAGCCACCCTACACCACTCCAGGGTCCCCAAAGTGGGGCATGCTCTGAGGATCCTGCTTAAGAGGTTTGATAGTTCAACAGTTCTGAATTACTGCCAATCTCACCACTCCAAGCTCGGTGAAATCTCTCCAGAATCCACTGGTTGACACAGAGCAACTTAGAGTCTCTGCTTGCCCCAATATTCACTGCCAACACTTGGCTGGGGTAGTTGATCAATTTGTTCTGTCCTCCATCCTCTGTTGTGGTATCAGTTGTCCTCTGCAGACTCCAATGTACTGCCATATCCTCCTTGTGTACTTGGATATGCCTTCCACTGCTCTGTCTGAGCCTCTGACGAGGCCCAGCTGACACAGGCATTCCATGGTCAGACCATGGAACCTGCAATTCTCTCTATGGTTGAGGTTCTGAGTACAGCAATTCAGTTGGGAAGATTCTCATAGAAACTTCATCTGAGGTGATCCCAGGTCTAATTCCTGTGTGTGTTTGCCAATACAGGGTCCAGCACATCCACACCCCCCGCTTTCAGCTTTTGCACATGCTGGTAATTGCAATTGCTGGGTCAGTTCTGTCTCTAGCTGTGTCTTTTACACAAACCAACGAATGTTGGAGCCCAGTTTGATCCTGCACACCACACATTCAGCCTTCATGCACACCAGTGGGAGCTGCAGCCTAGTCAAAGTGACTCGCAATAACCCCTACTAGGCCCACCCCTTCCCTGGTTCCTGAGCTTGCCAGTATGTACAGCTGACTGATCCAGACTGTTCCACATCCCATTCAGATCTCACACATGTCAATGGGCATTGTAGCCTAGTTCAGTCCAACCAGCCCCACTATCGAGTCTACACATGTGCTGATGGGTGCCACTCTCTATGACTGCCCCAGTCCTGGTTTTCACGCTCACCAATGGGAGTGGTAAACCAAGAGGGAGGTGCACACTATTTCCCTACTGGGCCCACTCCTACTCCCTGGTTATGCACTCTCCAGGTGGTTTTGCAGTTTAACTTGATAGAATTTGCCCCGTGCCCCTATCAGCATTTGCCAATTGATGCTGTGGCAAAGCCCATCCAATCCACACCCACTCTGGCTTATTATGCACCAGTAGGAACAGTTGACCCAGCCTGGCGTGTGCCTGATCTAGTTCACATTAGGCCAATGGGTGTTGTAGCCCTGCCTGGCCTGGTCTGCCCCCACCCCAACTCATCCTGTCCAGTGGGAGTGATGGTCCAGTAGGGGAGCCCCACACAACCCCCTCCTGACCTCTCCCCCTGCTTTCAGGTCTCATGTGTGTTGGTTGGGTGCTATTGCACAGTCTGACCTGGCCCACCTCACCTCAGCATTTGCCAGTGGGTGCTGTATCCTGGCCCCACCTGGCCCATCCCTAATTCCAGCTCAAGCTGGTGGGGGCTACAGCGTAGCCCAGCCCAGCCCAGGCAGCCCGCCCAGTCCTGGCTCTCAAGTGAACTGGCTGGTATTGTGGCCCAACCTGGCTTAACCTATACTCCATTCTAGTGCTTAGATTCACCACCAGGTACTATGAACTGGCCCAGCCTGGCCTGCCCCGACCTGTGCAAAATGTATGCTGATGGGTACAATTCCCTGGCCTGGTCTGGGCTGTTCTCTTTCGTGGTTCTTACCCTTACCTGCAGGGAGTGTGTCCCAATAGAGGTGTTCCACAAGCATCTCCTTCTGAACCTCCCGCAATGCCAGATCTTGCACCCACTGATGGGTTCATGGGCCAGCCCTACTTATTGTACCTGTTCTAGCAGGAACAATGACCTGTCCTGACTGGCCTTCAACCCATTCTGGTTTTTGCTAATGGGTGTTATAGCCCAGGCAAGCCTGATCACATGCAGACACACCTCACACCTGGTTCAGCAGGGGCAAAGACCAAGCCAAGCCCGTCCTATACCCTGGTTCTCACTAGTTCCAGGTGGGTACTGGAGTCTAGCCCAGTCTGGCACAACCCAGACCCAGGCCATACTTGTGCTGAGATACACTGCTGTCATATCCAGACTAGATAATAGCCTCTACTCTGGCTTTGCACTCACTAGTTGGAAACAACCCAGCCAGGGCATCCCCTTATCACTCCAACCAGGTCTATTCCCAGCCATAGATCTCACACGTGCCAATGGCTTCTCTGATCCAGCTTGGCATAGTCCCTCACCTGTCTTGACCTTTGCATTTGGATGCTGTAACCTGTCCTATCTCAGTTCCAACTCTTACTGGCGGGTGCTAGAACCTGGTCCTGCTCAGTCTGCTCCCATCCCTGGTAGGTGTGATAGCCAAGTCCGGTATGACCTGTGCTTCAGAGTGGTTTCTGCATTTGCCAGTGAGATAACATTTGCTTGGCTTTGCCCAGTACGCCCCATTCCAGAATCAACCCACACATTTGCCAACAATGGGAGCTACATTGCCCAGCTTTCCTGACCCCTAGGCTTGGACCACGTGCTCACCAGTGGGAGCTATGACTAACTGGCGGGGGGGGTTGCCCATGTTTCCCCACTCGGTCCACTCCCAGATCCAGATCATATACATGCCAGTTGGTGCTAGGCCCTTGCCCAGCATAACATGCCCCTCCATCTTGGCCTTGTATAAGCTGGCAAATGTTGTGGCCCAGTTTGCACCACACCCTGTTTTAGGATGCGCTTGTGGGTGCTGCAGCCTGTACCTGCCCAGATTATTTTCAGTTCCTGCACCTGTGAGTGATGGTAGATTCCATGGTCACATCTAGCTCAGCTGATTACCACCCCAACTCTTGAGCTAACTAGTAGGATTTGTATTTCTCTGGGTTTGGCCCACATATCCCACACAGAAATATCTGGTCCTGATTGCATGCTGGTTAGTGACATGACCCTGCCTATCGTGACCCGTTCCCTGTTCTGATATTGAGTCTGGTACTGGGATCTAATCCTGCTAGACAGGCCCATATACCTAGCTTTCATGTGAACTGGTGTGTGGTAGTCAGCAATGTTCCATGCTAAGAAGCCATACTCAGGACTCCCATGTGGACTGGTGAATCAGTCTAACCCATATAGATCTTTCAATCTCTCTCCTCCAAACCACCAGGTCTCAGTGCCCTACTCACTTGCAAGTACAGTGGCCCTGATGTTGGGAGTCCCTCAGGATTCATTGCTCACCTACACATACAGTGGTCTTACCCATGCATGTCCCTAGGCAGTAATTCCAGACCCCCAAGAACCCAGATCTCGCCACCAGACAGTCATTAGGCAAAGCTCTGTTGTTGCTCTGCTTCCTTCAAGCCCAGGATTTGCTTACCACTTGGCAGCTGTGGCTGGGGCTAGGACCCCGAACATTGAGTCTGACCTGGCTCAGGTACCCCCAGCAGCTACCATGCTGCTGGGATCTCCATCCATCCATCCATGCCCTGAAGTTGAACTCACCTTGGACCCTCCCAGCCTCCTTCACCTTTTTTTTTTTTTTTTTGAGACAAACATTAGTATTTTTTTTTTCAAATTCTAAATCTGGGAGTGAATTATTTTTCCACAGTCACAGCTTATGGGCCTTGATTTAACTTCCAAAGTCTTTGAAATAAGCCACTTTAATAAAATTTACTTATTTTTTTATTGAAAAGACAAGTTTACAGAGAGGAGAGACAGAGAAAGTCACTGTGTCACTCCCCAAATGACAGCAAAGGCCAGAGTGCCAGAGTTGAGTTAGTTCAAATGAAGAATCAGAAATTTCTGGCAGCATTCCTACGCTTTGGGGTATTCTCCATTGCTTTCCCAGGGCTACTGGCAGGGAGCTGAATGGGAAATGGAGCAGCTTGGGTGCAAACCAACACCAATATGGTGCTTGAAGGCAGAGGATTAGCTAATTGTGCCACAGTGCCGGCCTCAACATGCCACCTTTCTTCCTCCCTAGCCTAACACATCTGATTCCATCCCCGGTTATTTATAATGATACATTCATTATTAGCATTATTAGCACCTTATCAGCCTGACCTCACACCCTCCTGTACATTAAAAACTATTTCATTTGTCCACGTAGGCACACTAGCCTTGGACTTCCTGCCTCAGATGCCTTTTCTTTCTTTTTTTTTTTTTAAAGATTTATTCATTTTTATTACAGCCAGATATACACAGAGGAGGAGAGACAGAGAGGAAGATCTTCCATCCGATGATTCACTCCCCAAGTGAGCCGCAACGGGCCGATGCGCGCCGATCCGAAGCCGGGAACCTGGAACCTCTTCCGGGTCTCCCAAGCGGGTGCAGGGTCCCAATGCATTGGGCCGTCCTCAACTGCTTTCCCAGGCCACAAGCAGGGAGCTGGATGGGAAGTGGAGCTGCCGGGATTAGAACCGGCGCCCATATGGGATCCCGGGGCTTTCAAGGCGAGGACTTTAGCCGCTAGGCCACGCCGCCAGGCCCTCAGATGCCTTTTCTGTACTCTTGGCCTAACTAAAACCTATTCACCTCCAAGGCCCCACCTTTTTTAAGATTTATTTTATTTTTATTGTGAAGCCAGATACACAGAGAGGAGGAGAGACAGAGAGGAAGATCTTCTGCCTGCTGATTTACTTTTTAAGTGACCGCAGTGGCTGGAGCTGAGTGAACCTGAAGCCAGGAACCAGGAGCGTCTTCTGGGTCTCCCATGCGAGTTCAGGGTCCAAAGCTTTGGGCCATCTTCAACTGCTTTCCCAGGCCATAAGCAGGGAGCTGAGTGGGAAGTGGGGCAGCTGGGATTAGAACTGGTGCCCATATGGGATCCCAGCGTGTTCAAGGCAAGAACTTTAGCCACCTGGCCACTGTGCTGGGGCCTCTCCTTCATTTTTAAGGGAGAGTTTCATCATAGATAATGTTGGTTGGATTTTTGTCTCTTCTAAGATCTTGAATCTATCATCCCATTCTCTTCTGGCCTACTGTGTTTATGCTGTAGGTCTGATGTTAATCTAATAGTTTTTTTTCTTTGAATATAACTATGTTTTTCTCTTATTGCCTTAGATTCTCTCCTTGTCTTTAACTTCTGACAGTTCGAGGCAGCATTCTTTGCAGAAGACCACAAGTCGGCTTTGGTTTCTTTGAATTTTTTGCATTTGTATATCCATGTATCTTTCAAGACTTGGAAAATTTGGGGCTTTTTTATTTCATTGTGCAGATCCTCAATGCTTTTTTTTTCTTTTTCTTCTCCTTTAGGAATATCTAGAATATGAAAATTTGACTTTAAAAAAGTTTTTTTTAATAATCTTACATAGTTGATTAGGGTACAAAGGGTCAAGGGCTACAGGATAATTGGTAAGACTATTGTTTCCAACTAATATCATTTTTTCCCCTGCATCTGGGGTCAGGGGAGAAACAAAGGGAGAAGCCCCACTCAGCCTCCCACCCATCCCAGGTCCCTGATGTGAGGCATGCTCTGAGGGTCCTGCTCAAGCAGTTTTGATAGTCCAACAGGTCTGAATTGCTGCCAATCTTGGCGTTCCAAGCACGATGAAACCTATTCAGAATTCACTGGCTGATATAGTCTCTTCATGGTTGGGGTTCTAAGATCAGCAGTTCTGTTGGAGGGATCTCCAAAGAAACTTCATCTGAGATAATCCCAGACCTGATTCTTGTGTGAATTTGCCAGTACAGGGTCTGGCACCGTCCGTTGCCCAAATCAGCTTATGCACATGCTGGTCATTGCAATTGCTAGGTCAGTTCTGTTTCCAGCTCTGTCTTCCACATGAACCAGTAATTGTTGCAGTCCAACCTGATCCTGCCCACTTCATACTCGGCCCTCATGCAAACCAGTGGGAGCTGTAGGCTAGTTGGGGCGACTCCCCATAACCCCCACCAGGCCTGCCCTCTATCCTGGTTTCCATGCTTGCCAGTATGTACCGGACTTACTCGGTCTGTCCCACATCCCATTTAGCTCTCATACATGTCAATGGGCATTGAAGCCTAGTTCAACTCAACCAACCCTGCTATCCAGCCCACACACATACTGGCGTGTGCCGTTCTATCTAGCCACCCCTGCCCCTGTTCTGATTTTCATACTCTCCAGTGGGAGTGGTAACCCAAAAAGGCGGTGCCCACTATTTCCCTACTAGGTCACTTCCACTCCCTGATCATGCACTCTCCAGGAGGTTCTGGAGTTTAACTTGACAGATTTAGCCTCCAGTGCCAGCCCGTGCCAGCTGATGCTGCAGCAAAGCCCAACCAACCCTCACCCACTCTAATTTTCGCTTGCACCAGTTGGAACAGTCAGCCCAGCCTGGCTTTTCCCTGATCTAGCTCACATGAAGTCCACAGGTGTTATAGCCCTGCCTGATCTGGTCTGCCTGATCCCAACTGACACCCTCCAGTGGAGTGGTTGTCCAGCAAGGGTGCCCACATTGCCCCTGCTGGCTTTGCCCCCTCCCTCCCTGGTTCTCATGTGTGCTCTTTGGGCACTGCGGCCACATCTGGTATGGCTTACCTCACCTTGGCATTCCGTAATGTGCACTGGTTTGTGTCATGACCAAACCTGGCCCAATTCACACTAATCTGGTGCTTGGATTCGCCAGTGGTTTATGTGAACTGGTTCAGCCTGGTCTGCCCCCCACCATTGACAAATGTATGCCAGTGGGTACCTTTCTTTGGCCTGGTCTGGGTTGTTCCCTATCGTGGTTCTTGCACTCACCTGCAGGGACTGTGTCCCAACAGAGGAGTTTCCCAAGCTCCTCCAACAGAACCTCTCTCTATGCCAGATCTTGCACATACTGGTGTGTCCATGGGCCAGCCCCTCTTGCTGGCCTTCAATCCATTCCTGTTCTTGCTGTTGGATGTTTCAGCTCAGCCAAGGATCATCCATACCCAGGCACTGCTCACACATGGCTTGGCTCTGTAGGGGCATAGACCTAGACTGGTTCATCCTACGTCTACCCAGGTTCTTCAGAGCATGAGATGGTGCTGGCTTTTAGCTCAGCTAGGTGTACCCAGCCCCAGTTCACACTTGTGCCTAGGGAGATTGCAGCCATATCCAGACCAGAATGCAGCTCCCACTCTGGCCACCGCACTCTCCCGTGGGAACCCCAACCCAGCAAGTATGTACTCTCACAGCTCCCCAACCGAGCCTGTTTCCAGCCCTAGATTATAAGCATGCCAGTGTTTGCTCTGACCCAGCTGGCTTAGCCCCTCACCTGTTTCAGCCTTTCCCTTCAATGCTGTGTCTAATATCCCTGGCTCATGCAGACCAGTTGGTGTAAGAGCCTAGCTTGACATGACCCGTGCTCCATCATGATTTCAGTTCTTCCTTGTGAGTTGAGGTTTACTCAGCCCTGCCTGGTCTGCCCCCTTCCAGTTGCAGCCAGGCCCACCCCACATCCTATTTTAGGATGCACTTTCGGGTGCTACTGCCTTGACCTGCCCAGACTGTTGTCAGTTCTTTTACCTGTAAGTGATGACAGGCTCCATGGTTACACCTAGCTCAGCCCAGCACCACACCAGCTATTGAGCTAACCAGCGGTACTTGTATTTATACAGTGTTTGGCCACACTTCCCCCACAGAATCTATCCCTGGACCTGGTTCACTTGTGTGCTGGTTAGTGTCTTGACCCTGCCAAGTGTGACCCATCCACTGTTCCACGACTCAGTCAGTTACTGGTACCTAGCCCTGCCTGACAGGTCCCCATCCATAGCTTTCGTGTGGACTGATGTGTGGCAGTCAGTGATGCTCTATGCTAACAGCCCATCTCAGGCTTTCCATTTGGGCTGGTGAATCACTCTGGCCCAAATAGATCTTACGGACTCTCCCCTGCAAACCACCAGGTTTTAGTCCCCATGCTTGCCAGAAACTTCCATGACCCCGTTACTGGGAATCACCCAGAATTACTCCCTGACATACACGCACACTGGCCTTATCCAGGGTGTCCCTAGGCATCAATTATATATCCAAAAACCCTAGAGCTTGCCACCAAAAGCCTAGAACTTGGTCACCGCCTGTCGGCAGTGACTTTGACCTGAGTCCCTAGCATTGGGTCTGGCCTTTCTGGGGCATCCCCCACAGCTGCCACACTGCAGGGGGCTGCTTTTGCCCCAACCCCACGGCCGAAAACACTGCCCCCCAAATTTTGACTTTTTGACATTATCCCTTGTTTTGTGTAAACTTTCCTCATTGTTTTAAATTCTTTTCTGTTTATTTTATCTATTTGTTTTACTTCTAAATTCTTGTCCTTGAGGTCAGACATTCTTTTTCCATTTGGTTTATTTTGCTACTAAATGTCTGAATCCTATTTTATTTCACTGATTGAAGACATTATCTCCAAAATTTTCTACTTGGTTCTTTTTAATCAGTTCTATAGCCTTACTAGTATTGTCATTCATGTATCTCACTGATTTCCTTGTTTAAATATGTATTCCCTTGCATCTTACCAAGAGTTTACTTAGTTTTTCAGTTTAGGATCTAATTCTGGAGGGCGATTATGTCACTTGGAAAATGTCATGCTATCTTGTTTCTTCATTCTCACATGTCTCTTGTGTCCCTGTGTTGATTCTGTCCACCTGATACAGTCATCCCTCCTTCTTCATGGAGTAGTTTTTATTGTAGATTTATGGTTCGGCTGGAATGCAGGGTCTCACTTGACTTGCTGCTTTTGCTTTGGCTCTACGGTCACAGAGCTTTTTCTGTCACAAAACTTTTATGTTATGTGTCGGTTTTTAATTTCAGACATTTTATTTTAGATATCTCGATTCTCATTTGTTTACTCTTTTAGGGTTTCTATTGTTTCTGTTTCCCTCATGCCATTGGTAAAGATAAATTATGTCCATCTTTCCTGTCAAACTCATGTTTTAAAATATTTGTCTCAGTATACAGTCTCCTAATCTAAATAATCTGTATCATCTGTGAATTTGTTTCTACTGTGTTCTTGCTCAGTATGTGCTATTCCCTCCTATTTCTTGGCAAAATTCAAGGAGATGCAGAAGAATTGTTGTTGCCATTATTTTTGTTCCCATATA
Source organism: Ochotona princeps (assembly GCF_030435755.1). Classification (NCBI taxonomy): domain Eukaryota; kingdom Metazoa; phylum Chordata; class Mammalia; order Lagomorpha; family Ochotonidae; genus Ochotona; species Ochotona princeps. The sequence continues at coordinate 34,658,106 of NC_080832.1, read as the reverse complement.
TCTTCCAGATTTCAGTTTTCTCTGTTCTCCTATGCTATATTAAAATGCTTCTCAATTCTGGGACCTGCACAGTAGTATAGTGAACTAATCCTCCTCTTGTGATGCCAGCATCCCAATTTGTGCCTGTTGGAGACCCTGCTGCTCCACTGCTAATCCAGCTTCTTGCTTATGGCCTAGGAAAGCAGTGAAGAGTAGCTCGGGTCATTGGGGCCTTGAATCCATGTGGGAGACACTGAGAAAACTCCTGACTCCTGGTTTTGGATTGACTCAGCCCTGGCTGTTGTATTCATTGGGGAAGTGAGCCAGTAGATGGAGATCTTTAAAAAAATAATCTTAATTTCTATAAACCCTTTCTATATATGCATGACCACTTACTGACACCCCATACCCAGATAAACCATATGCCTCTTAGCATGACTGTTGTCCTGGCTTGCTACTTCTTTATGCAAGGTTCACTTCTCAGTGGGATTTAACTCTTTAAGTCTCCCAGACATACATTATCCATTAGTAGCACAGTGATTAATGCATATCTTTGTATCCTTGTATATTTTATTCAGAAGTAAGATATTTCATCAGTACTTTCTCTATTGTTTGTCAGAATACTCTTTGTGTGTATTTATGTGACAATTTTTTTTCCTGTAGCCCTTTTATGAGGAGTATAGCCCTCTATGGGTCTTATAATTGCCTTATACATTGCATTTGTGCCATGAAGTTTACATATATATGATCTCCCTCTTTTCTCTCACTTGTCTTTGTAGCTATTCTAGGGAAAAATGTCCTTTCTTGGTTGAGCTGATCTCTACTTAAGGAAACTTGTGTTCTAGACTTTAGATAGTATTTCTAGGAGCTCTGTGGTTGATAAATATCTAGTTTACAATACTGGTACAAAACATAGGCCACTATTTTACTGGTAAGCATTTTTTAACCTTTCTTCCACCCAATCTGGAAATACTATTTGTGTGTGTGTTCTAAAATCCTGTGATTCTTTCAATTTCCCTTTAGTGATACCAACCATGTTCTGTGCTATATCACTACTGGTTTGCATGTAAGTTTTAGCTGTACTGCATGCAAACAGTAAGTATTATATGTGTTATAACATGCAACAGTATCAAGGAACTTTTCAAAATTAAAAGTGAAAGCATTTCAGTAGCCAAGGAACAATTCTGAAGTTATTATCCATTTAGTTATAGATTCAAGGATAAATACAGAGGCAAAAAACCAATGGTGCTTTTCTGTAATCAGTTACTCCAAAGTTAGGCTGATGTTACGTCACAGCTCCAGATTCAGCAAACATAATAGAAAATGCAATTAAATGTGAAATTCAGATGAAATGAATATTACTTTGGTAAAAGTATATCTCTCAAATTGAAACTTTAGCTGTTTATCTGAAATTCAGTTTATAGGTGTTTTGTATTTTCGTTTTGTACTGTTATGAGTAACCATTTACACATTATAACTAGGATTCTTAAAACCCATTGTTACCATTTTTGTGGTTAACTTCTTCATGCTACAACTTCATGCCAAGAAGTTTTTTCTGGCTCTGATTTTTTTTCCTGTAGATAGCTTCTTTACTATTCTTTCTGCTTTTCAAGGCAACAGTTAAGAAATGAACAAAACTAGACTGTGCTGCATGTGAAAAAAATAGGAGACCATGAAATTTGTATCTTCTGGCAACATGTGCCCCTTGTAAGAATTATCTTTTGAAGTCAATGTCAAAATCCAGACAGGTAATTTTTATATTTAAGAAATCCTAACCACAGGCATACTATCATCCCTGAAAAGAATGAGTCTCATTGTCTCCAAAACCAAGCAGTAAGGTAACAATTAACGTCATCCAAGTTCAGAGAAGAGTTTCCAGCTTGATAAGATATATAGCATATTAATTTTATAATGATTAGTTCTCTATCCAGGCAGTGTTACATGTAATTAAGACATTTTATTTAAATATACTTTAAATAATTTTCCTGCAATATATGAAAATTTCAAAGGGTACTTGGCAGTTTTGTAATCTAAAAATTTAGTGAAAAAAAGACAAATACGATGAAAACCAGTCATAGGTGTCTTTGAGTCACAAAATTAGTCACCAGTGTTTCCCTCCAAATTATTAACTAACTGCCTGCTAGGACATGCTCATTATTGAAGTGCACAGTAAATCAGGGAATCAAATAGGAACTAATTGGAATTCAGGACATATAAACTACCTAAAGTGATCATCTTGCTAGTTGTCTTATGCATGAAGAACTAATGAGAACCATCTATTTATAAATTTAGATTTGAAATTGGTCCTTTGAGACAATTATTATTAGAAAAGAGGATAGGAAAAGAAATCATGAATTGTCTCAAAGTAAAATAAAAGAACTTCCGAGTATTTTAAGTACATGTTTTATGGGACAATAGAGACTTTAAAATGATAGCAAAAGCAGTGGTTACATGAAGCATGAGGAAATGCTTGTAATTGGAGCTCATACACCAAGAGTATAGTTGACGACTGTGCACAATTTTCTAAGGAACACTGATAATTATTGCTGTAAGATGGATATATTTTTCATCATTTTGTTTATTCATGAAACTTCTTAATGGTTCATTTCTGTACAACCAATCAGATTTCAGAGTTGAAAAAAGGATAATTTTCCTTTCTTCTTAACCTTCCCCATCCTCCACATTCTTCACACACTTGAGAGAAGCAACCAATTCCTGTGGATAAATAAAGATGTGATTCTCCAGCTGAGTATCTTTTTGGAGAACAAAGAGGGTTGGGTGTTTGATCAAGTCCTCCAAATAATTCTAAGATTCTTTTCCTTTCCTTAATAATATTATATCTAATGTTAATATTTTTAATGAGTCGGGCCCGGCCTAGCGGCTAAAGTCCTAACCTTGAAAGCCCCGGGATCCCATATGGGCTCCGGTTCTAATCCTGGCAGCTCCACTTCCTATGCAGCTCCCTGCCTGTGGCCTGGGAAAGCAGTTGAGGATGGCCCAATGCATTAGGACCCTGCACCTGTGTGGGAGACCAGGAAGAGGTTCCTGGTTCCCGGCTTTGGATCGGCGCAGCACCGCCCGTTGCGGCTCACTTGGGGAGCGAATCATCGGACGGAAGATCTTCCTCTCTGTCTCTCCTCCTCTCTGTATATCTGGCTGTAATAAAAATGAATAAATCTTAAAAAAATATTTTTAATGAGTCAATTGAGAGTTAAATTTGTCTGTAATTGCCCAGATAATTAAATGAAGAGACAAAATTAAAAATCACATCCTCAATTTCCCAATGCAGTTCTTTTTCTAATGTATCATGTTTTACTAAATCACTCAGAAAACCATCCATGTAAGCAATGATTTATTGCTGAACTTCATAAATGAATGTGTTTTTTCTTACTTTTTTCCCCCCAATTTATTTACCCTAACTCACCAAACCGTCTCTAAGACAGAAATACTCGAATGTGAGTTGCCTGGATTTTTCTTAGTTTGATACTTCCTGATGTACTTGGAGGTATCAATGCAGTTTTAGCAACCTCTAATCAAATCTTGTCTTTTTTTATTGCTATAGGTTGTGGAGCACATTATGAAAATGCTTAATCAAGGATGAAAAATATCAGAGCTTTTCCCCTAATGATTGATTCTGATTGACATATTTAACCAGTCTCTGTTACATTTGCATCCTGTGGTTTTACTACTGTCATAAGTTCAGTCAATATTATAATGAGGGGAATAATCTAGGAGAAGTAGATAGTGACAGACAGCAAATACTCTCTGATACTAGAGTGCGTGGGTTAAAAAGAGATGCTGTTTTACAATTGGAATGTGTTAATCTCTGCTCAAGGCATTTGCAGCATTGGTGAGAATCAGTGACAAGCTAATTAGATCAAAAAGATGTATCCTCCTTTGTTCATATACTCACTGCATAAATATTGTAGCATTCTCAGTGCAATTTCTCAGCTTTGAACTATTACTCTGTTATGTCTTGGAATTTCTTTTCATCTGTTAAATGCATGTATACAAACTAATTAGGATATTGTTCTAGTAGACTCATTCATGTGTTGAAAAAATGTTTTGTGTGGTCATCTGGACTGGCGGTTGGGGTCTTTTGGGAAGCCTGCATCCCCCGTTAATATTGCTGGAGTTCAGTGACCAGCTCCAGCTCCTGACTCTGTCTTCCTGCTGGTGCAGACCCTGTGACGCAGCAGTGGTAGGACAAAGGGTTGGAATGCTTCCATCATGACGGGACACCTGGATAACATTCTTGGCTTTCCATTTGGCTTGGTTATTGTGGGCATTTAGGAAATAAATCAGCAAATTGAGTTCCCTGCATGTCAAGTGAATAATAGAAATTTACTGAATCATTCATTGAGTGCCTACTTTATCCAGACCTTACTAAGTCATGGTGTGGAGCATTAATAAAGCAGAATATTTGTTCTCATGAACTTTGTAGTCCACTTAACACACATCATTTCATTTGGTATAGTGTGTGTATGTGTGTGTGTGTGCGCGCACACACTTATTTGTGGTAGAGAATAAAAACTGAGTAAAAGGCAAAGAATTTACAGAGAAACTCCTTTAGCATGATGAATGCCTGCTTGACATAGCAATGTTTTTTTTTATTTTTTTAATATATATTCATTTATTCATTAATTACATTGTATTATATGACACAATTTCATAGGTACTGGGATTCCCCCCACCCCCTTCACCCCAAACCCTTCCCCCATGGTGAATTCCTTCACCTTAATGCATAACCACAGCTCAAGTTCCGTTGAGATTCCCTAATTAAAAGTTCACACCATACAGAGTCCAGCATCCCACTTGTCCAGTTCAAGTTCAACGGCCTCTTAGGGAGGCCCTCTCAGGTTTGAAGGCAGAGCCAGCAGAGCATCACCTCGATCAATTAGAAGCTCCAACATACCATCAGCAACAGTCCAAGTATGATGAGGCTGGTGCAGAGTCCACTGATTGACATAGTCCATCTTAGAGTTTCCCCTTGTCCGGTTTTCCGCTGGAAGCATATAGCTGAGGTGGTTGATTGATCTACTCCATTTTCCATCTTTTCTTGGTTGATGTTTTGATTCCTCCATTTTGTTCAGGGGGATCCCCTAAAAAAACTTTGAGGCATTCCCAGTCCAGGCTCCTACATGCACTACTAGTAAGCAGAGTGCCCGCCACAGTCCATCACTCCGATCAGCTGGTGGTTTTACCCCCTGGGTTGGTTCTATTCTGAGCCCTGACCTCTATTGGAACCAATGAGTATTGCAGCTCTCCCCGGCTCTGCCCATCACACTCTCGTCCCTCATGTAAACCAGTGGGAGGTGTGCTGGTCGGGTGTTGCATTCCCTACTGGCACAGGCCATTTCACCTTGGCATTTTGTGTTTTGTACTGGTTTTTTTTTTTTTTTTTTAATTGCGACCAAACCCGGCCAGGCCCCCACACAGTTCCAGCGCTTGGGCTTGCCATTGGATGACGTGAACTGACTCAGCCTGCTCTGCCCCAACCTGAGCCAAGTATATGCCAGTGGGTCACATTTCAAAGCCTCTTCTGCGTTGTTTACCTCCATGCTTCCTGCGTTTATTTGTAGGGTCAGTGTCCTGTCAGAGGAACTGTTCAGATTCCTCCCTCCGACTCCTTCCTGGTGTCGGGCTTCACGCATACCAGCAGGTCCTTCGGCCAGCTCCGCTCTTCAATCCAATCTGGTTCCTGCTGTTGAGAGTTTCAGCCCAGCCACGGCTCGTCCATACCCACGTATATCTCATACAAGGCTCAGTTGGGGTTGAGGCCTAGCCGAGCCGTCCCACATCTATCCTGGTCCTCCGGAGCACCAAACTGTGCTGCGGTCTAATCAGGCATGGTGCATCAAGTCTGAATCGATATTTGTGCCAAGGGATTACAACTGTGACCCGACCAGAACTCAGCCCCCTTCCAATTCCTGCGCCCCTTGGTGGTAGGCTCCACGCAGCCAAGGCCTTCCCCACGCTCCCCAACCAGGCCTGTTGCCAGCCAGTGTTAAGTATGCCAGAGGTTGCTCTGGGTCAGCCCAGCGCGCCCCATAGACTGTCATGCCTCCTGCATAGACTCCACCGGCCCTTCTAAACCGTCCAATGGGGTCAGAGTTTCTAGGGGATTGGTCCACGCAGGCTTCACACATTCTAGCCCCGAGTATGGTTCTCGAAAGCCAGTCAATGTCATAGTCCTGCCTTCTGTGACTCCTCTGCTGATCCCTCATCCTATCAGGTAATGGGGTATCCTGCTAGACAAGCCCGGAATTTTGCTTTTGAGTGAACTGATGTTGGCAATCGGCACTATAAAGAGACTACAGGTTCTTCAGAGGAAGATTAAATGCCATTGAAAATCTAAAGGACTAATACACATTCTCAGAGTACTGTGGGTTCAGCATGGAGTGTCTCATGCAGCATATCAAAGAAACCAAATTCCAGAACTTCCTGGCCGGGCGGCCAGCAGGCACAGCCTGGCGCCAAATGGCACTCCTCCCCCGCTCCAGCCGCATGGCGGGCTGGGGTGTTCCCAATCCGCTCCTCAGGGTCCCAGGACAACCTCCCCAACCCCAAAAGGAGGCCATCAAACCAGGACCCCGGCAAATCGGGAAGCTGCCCGAGAGCCTCTCACCCCATGTACATACGTACGTGGTGGAAAGCTTGGCTGTGTTAGGCTGGAATTGTGGCAGGGACCCGAGTACCCGGGCCGCATGGCTGCCCGGGGTCAAGCCGCTCGGCCCCCCGACATAGCAATGTTTTTTATTGAATTTATTTAAAGGTTTATATATTTGAAAATCAGTTACAGAGACAGAGGCAAAAACACAAAGAGAAATCTTCCATCAGCTGGTTCAGTCCACAAATGACCACAAAGGCTGGAACTGGACCTGTCTGAAACTAAGACCAGGGCCTTCATCCAAGCCTTCTACATGGATGCAGGGGCCCAGACACTTGGGCCAACATTTTCTATTTTTCTTGGTGACAGAGTGACATTTAAGTAGAGATACAGACTACTTGAAGGCATGAGCCAGGACAATATACAGGAACAATTTATTTTACTTAAATTGCTTTATTTATCCAAGGGAGAAAGAGAGAGAGAGACAGAGATGGGGAGAAGTCTTCCTGCTGGTTCACTTCCCCAAAGTCCTCAACAGTTACAGTGGGCCCAGGCTGATGCCAGGAGCAAGGATCTCAGTCCAGGTCTCCATGTGTGTGGCAGGCATCCTGGATGTGAGATATCCATCATGTGCTGCTTCCCCGGGTGTGTATTGCCTCAGGAAGTTGGAATCAGGGCAGAGCTGGGACTTGAATTCAGACATCCTGATTGGCTGACACCCCAAAGAGTGCCTAAGCTACTACTACAAACACTTGTTTCCATTTTACTTTATTTTTCATTGACAAGTAGTACATGAATAAATTTATCAGGTAAAATGGTTATATTTCAGATATACAAACATTGTATATTGATCAAATATAAGTAATTTAGCATACTTAGCTACTTAACACTCTTATGTTTTTGTTTGTTTTTCTTTTCCTGTGGTGAAGCAATAACATTTCAGGCCAAGGAAGGATATGGTACAGAGACTGATTTGACTGGAGCAAGCATTGTGATAGAAGGAAAAGAAGAGATAAGATGTGAGAAACTAAGGATCCAGGCAGGGAATGCTTTGTAGGCCAGAGAAGCACCTTGCAGCGTGCTCAGTGTAAAGCAGTCATATGTAGGAAGGGAATGCATTGGTGAGAGGCATGATTTGCTTTATGTCTTTAAGGATGTTATATATGACGTACAACGGCTAGATTGGGAGCAGGTGTTGCAGAACAGCCTGGCTTTAGATTCCCACGTTCCATATCTGAGTTGCTGGATGCAAGTCCTTCCTCTGCTTCAGATCCAGTTTCCTGCTAATGCACATCCTGGGAGGCAGCTGACTGATAATGAAGAATTATTTGAGTCTTTGCCACATTAGTTGGGGGATTTAGATGGGATTTCTGGCTCCTAGCTTTAGGCGGGCCCAGTCCTGGATGTTACAGGTGTTTGTGGGAGTGAACCACTTGGTGAAAGGTCAGTCTCTCTATTTCTTTGCCTCCTCTCCCCATTCCACATTCCATCTCTTTCTTTGTGTATTTCTCTGTGTTTCAAATAAGAAAAGCAAAATAATTTCAAATAGAAGAGTAGACTAGAATAGAAACAGTATAGAAGCAGACTTGTATTTGGGAGATTAGGGTGACATTCCATGCAAGACCTTATCACGCATGGACTGATGTGGTGTCTGTAGCAGGGTCAGATTCTTAGTAGAGTTTGTAGAGAGCCAATGTGATTTGCTGAAATGTTTGGATATGGATGTGATGATTTTGGATAAGCTGCTACACCTACATAAATTTTGGCACAGGAAACTTAGAAGTTGTCTTTTGAGTGATAGGGCGGAATGATATTACATGAGTAATAATTTCCAGAATCTTTCCTAGACCTGTAATAGTTCTCATGGGATATAGCGAAAGTTCCTCCAGAAGACAGAATTGGTTCAGCATCTTTTTTATGCTGTTTTCTGAGCATTTCTCATGCTCACTAATGAAAGCTCAGGATGGCATCAGAGATAAAAGTGATTGGTGGAGCTATTAGGAAAATACAGAGGCTAACAACTCTCTTGCTTGACAGCAAGAAACAGTGACTGGTGAAATGGCTTTAGGAATGGGGAGTGTCCCTTGACTCCCACCCCCGGCAAAGGAATGCCAACCTTTCCTTAGACTCACAGAGTCCCTGACCACAGAAGAAATAGAATTTCTCCCACTGGAAGATTTTTTAAATAGTACCTAATTTTCAAATGCTGACAATAAAATTCATTTAATTTTTCCTTTTTAATTACCTTGAAAGGTCCACATTATTTGATCCCTGTGAATAGAACTAGAAATCGGGACCATGTAGTTTATTGCTAATTTTCATGCAGGCAGAAAAAATAATTGTTAGATAAAATGGCAAAGTTAAAAAAAAATGCAAGTTTTAAAAAATATATATGATTAATTCTTAAAATTTGATGGGCTGTTTCTTTTTCTGGAGATATACTTTTTATCTTTATGTGTGAATCTCCTATAATCTAGCTTATTTTATTCCTTGTGAAGCCTATATTTTCAAAAGAACAAACTCAAGCAGTAATTTAAAAAAATACAATAGTGTAGCAGGATTCCCAGTAATGATACAATATTTTGTTCATTGTATTCATATCCTACATGCTGGCTTGTATAGCAATATGTATTATTTTTCTAAAGAACAATGCTATACTCTCAATTATTTCAAACCAAGTTCACCTCTTATTCTGAGAAAATGCGCTACAAAAACATAATTTTTTCCATATTCCACAAAGCAGGGATAGTACCCCAAAACCTATGCATTTTTATTTTAAACCAATTTTAGAAATACATAACTTTTCTGTTTGAGCATTTTCTGCAATTCTTTGTTTCTCCAGCAGGCACTGGAATCACCTTTGGTACACTACTCCTCCCAGACATGACAAAGACCTTGCCTGTCTTGTAATATTACTATGACCCCAGACCACCTTCCTTATCCATGCACAGGCTCCTCATTGTTACCTTGGATTTGTTGTTGACTTGGCTTTGTGAATTGCAATTTTATGTTTTCTACCATCATCATTTTTTTTCCCATGTATTATTTCAATGGAAGAAGAGAAGGGGCAGGAAAGAGAGCAAGAAAGACAGAAAGAGATAGAGAGATAGTATGATAGTGTGATCATTCCATCTGCTAGCTTAGTTCCTAAATGCCTCAATTGCCAGAGCTAGTTCAAACTGAATATAGGAACCTGGAACTCCTTCCAGTCTCCCAAGTGCAATAGGCACTCAAGTAGTTTGGCCATTTTGCCTTGGTTTCGCAGGCATACTTGTGGGAGATCTCTCCTGGATTTCTGCCTGCTTAGACCTATATGGGAGGCTGTAGGCACATGGCATACTCTGTTCCTGGGGGAATCCCCAAGACCATTGTTGCTAACCTAGACCTCTGCCTGGCCTGTTCACTAGGCATGCAATAAGAGCAGTGGGCTGATCCCAAATCTCTCTTCTCTGTCCTTGGAGGAACTGTTCTAGGACTTGCTTGGTAAACAACTCTAGGAAGTTAAATGTAACACTCCTTCTGTTTTTCAGCCACATGTAATGAGATTGTCCTTTGGCATAGCTTCCAGTCCTGGTGCTAGCTTACTTGACCAGTGAGATTTAGCCCATCTGCCCACGGCCTGAGGCACAGCTTCCAGCCCTGCATATGGATTGTGACCTATGACTTGATTGGAGGGTCCAGAGAGATAGACATGCCTGCTGGCTAGTCACAAATTCATTGTTGGGTGGGAGTACCTTTGGGATTGCCTTTCTTCCTGTCCCTTTTTCTACTCTATATAAGCTTGTAACTTCCTCCAAATAAAGACATCCCTCACCGGTTTGTCTCTGGGTGGCTGAAGAGTACTGTGGACTCACCCCTTGTTGGCCTTAGGCCTGTTGGACAGAAAACCTCCAAAACATACTGCTAGGGGCTTTATTAGATGCAGAGCAACCAGAACTTGCACCTGTACAAACAAATAGCAGCTCAACCCACTGGTCCACAAATTTGGCCTCAGCCACACATATTTCTAAGTTGATTCTACATTTGTGTATCACTTTCTGAAGATTCAAAGGTGAGAATAGCCAGAGAGGAACTGGCCCAAACAATTTTATCCAGGTTTTAAGAATGAGGAGTGGGATATTCTCATCCTTTATATTTTAGAGCAGGAAATGAGACAGTGAATACTACATAAAAAGAGGTGTTTTTTTTTTCCAGTTATAAATTGACCTGGTGGGCTTCCCAGAATCATTTATAACTAGGCTGCTGAACACTACTAGAGATATTGCATAGCTGAGAAGTGATATTCTTTGATCAGAATTTGATCCCCTCCACTTCTTGAAAATCACGTCTATAGATTTCTAAAATGTTACTCTGCTTTCCATAATACTTACTGTAGACTTTCTCTGCTTTCTGAATTTCTTTAAATTTTTTTTTTCTTTTATTCTTTAGAAGTAAGTAGCAGCTTTCTTTAAAGAGGCAAAAACAGAGGTTCAGTTTCGTTTCTTTAGTTTCTTGCCAGTACAAACAAACTCATCTGGCATATTTTTACTTGCTGTTATTATTTTTTCACAGTTGTTAATCTTTCTTATTGTGTTCCAGATTTCATCTCTCTCTGTCCTTTTCAGATTCTTCAATTGATTTTATTCAGTGAAAAAGTGAGATTCCTGGCCATAGCAATCAGTATGGGGAATCCAAGAGAGGAAAATCTGGAGATTTGTAAGGGTTGAGTTTTCCAGACACAATTTCTTAGGGCGGGGTGGAGGGGGCAGGAATAGCAGCAGCTAATAGTCAATTAGTAATTGTTAACTTCTCTTCATTCTCACGATAAGCTCAAATCAAGGGTGGGGGTGAGTCACTGCCCCCTTGCTGTTCTCAGGAAAAAAACTAGGTAAGTGGGAAGAATGGGACTCACCTTACAATAGGAGCTCTACCTAGAGGTTTATCAATTGCCATTCTCAGAAGAAAACTGGAAACTCAGAGGAATATGGCACTTTGTCTTTTCAAAGGCAGTTATTGGGAAGAAGCAAGATTTTGTATACTTTCAATGGACTCCACCAGACACTTGACCCCATCTACCCATGAGTTCACCCAACTTTTTACATTTCCTCACCGGAGAAGAATGGACCCTAACTGCTGTTAGGGATATGGGGTGGTGACCACTCTGGCTGTTTCATGCTAGAGTTTTTGCCTTTCCTGTGCCTACATGCCTTGATGCACTTAAATTGCAGAATGTTAAACTTAGCAACAGTTACTGAAAGACTACAGTACTCTGATAATATAGAAAAAAACTGGGAAGGGAAAATGTGGAGAGATGAAGGAAAGAGAAAGAGAGGAATCTCTGTATCAATAAAACAGCATCATAGGAAATAATAACAGTAAGTAAAAAAGAAAGGAGCTGTGATTGTTCCATTTATTATGGATGTTCCAGCTCCTTCCTTTTTGCTTATTTGTGTGCATTTCAATATAAAGATTAAAATTACTAGCAAAAATCAGTTTTCTTTAGCCTACGATTCTCTAGCTACCGCCATATTACTGTATTCAATGATACTAGGATGCTGAAAGGAGGAATTATTTGTGGTAGTTATTTGTGGGAAAATTTTTAGTAGAAGTTGGATGTTAATGAAACAATTTAGAATTCTAATGTAAGCTACAAACTTAGTGCATTCATGTGAGGGAGTAGGATTAGACTTGGCAGACTAAAAGGGAGGTAAGATCTTTCAAATTCTCTCTTGCCACACAAAAATTCATCTCTCTGGTTCTAAGGAGTCTTGTCTCTTTCTTTAGCTTCTTCAAGCATTCTCATCTAAAGCAGTTCCCTGGTAATGGGGTGCCAAAACTCCTAACAGTATATAGGCTCCATACTACCATTAAAAAATAATTGGAATTCAATGCCTTAAAATCATTGACCTATCTGCATAACAAAATAAAGGTGCTATGGAATCAGTTACCCATTCTTTAAAATTTATCCTAATTGAGTTGCAAAATATTAAAATTAAAGGTACTTACCTCAATGGATTAGAGAATCATTATCCAATAACCCTTTCACACTGTTTTCTGATTCAGCAGGGAAGAAATATGCAATCTCCCATTCTCTAAGCTTTGGATTTTTTTTTGTCTTGGTAGTCCTACTTTTGCCTGTATAGTTACTCTGTTTGTGAAAAGAACAAATTCTCTTACCTTTCTGTAGGTGATCAGTGATATTTTATGTCACTAAAACAGGTAAACTTTGTTCTTGAAGTTTGAAGAATATCTGATGATGAAGAATGTAATCTCTCGAATGTGAATCTTTTGCTGAATTCTGTATTATTGCACGATACCTATGATAATTTTTATCAAAACTTACTTTTTTGTTACTTTGACTTGTATTGCATTATATGAATAGATTGCAATCTGTTTACCCATTAGCCTAGGTTTTGTGTATTTTGACTTTTCATATTGTTCTTGTGTTTTGCTATTTTAAAACAGGCTGTTAAGTGTTTCCATATATATAAATTCTTATCTTAGCAAAATTTTTCATTTCTGCTAGTAAATGATTCTGACTAGAATTAGTGAGTTTACTGCATATCTAGTATTATCTTTACAGTAAAATGTTGATTTTTTCATAATGATTACAACATTTTATTTGGTATCACCTAAATATTTTTTAAATGTGTTTGAGAGAAGGAGAAAGAAAGAGAAAAATTCCTATATGACTTGAAATGCTTGCTGGCAACAGCGGAGGCTAGAGCCAGCCAAAATCAGGAGCAAGGCATGCGTCCAGGCCTCCCATGTGGGTGGCAACAGTGGAACCACCTGGGGCCAGTGTGGTGGCTCAACAGGCTAATCCTTTACCTGCCAGTGCTGGCATCCCTTATGGGCACTGGTTCCTGTCTTGGCTGCTCCATTACTAATCCAGTTCCCTGCTTGTGACCTGGGAAAACAGCTGAGGGTGGACCCAAGCTTTGGGACTCCGTACCCATATGGCAGACCCAAAAGAAGCTCCTGGCTCCTGGCTGTTGCAGTCACTTGGGAAGTGAATCAGTGGATGAACGATCTTTCTTTCTGTCTCTCCTTCTCTCTGTAAATCTGCCTTTCCAAAATAAATAAATAAATAAATAAATAAATCTATCTGAAAAACATACTTAAGACTCAGTGATAGAGGAAGCAAGTTTAGTTAGCTCACATTTATAGAACCTGGAAGTCCAAGGTCAGATAACTTTATTCAGTGAGGGCTTTCTGCTGCATCATAACATGCTGAAAAAGTTGAAAAGAAATGCAAGGTCAGATGGGTTTCTGCAGAAAGGACACAGACAAGGTGCAAGGGTTGCACTAAAGCTGCCTATGTCATAATAAAGGCATTAGCCACCTAATTACCTCTTAATACTATCATAATGGTGATCAAATTTAAATGTGAGTTTTATAGGAGACAAATCATATAAAGGCTGTTAAACTTTTCCCTCTCTTTTACCTCTTTCCTTAAAATGCCTGTGAGTTGTTATGACATCAGTAAGGTTGGCATCATTAAATTATTTGAGAAGATAGTTTCTGAGAAATTTTTCTATGGACTTTTCCCCCCTTCAAAATATTTGCTAGAATTAATGAACTCCTTGATTCTGAAATTTATAGTTGTAGAGAAAAGTGAATAGAATAAAATGTATCAAATTTGGCAATACTCAGTTTTTATCTTTTTTCTTGAGTGAACATTAGTTGCTTATGGCTGAAAAAAAGATTTTTCCATTTTATCAAATTTGTCAAATTATACTACGAAGTACTTCATGACATTTCCTGCTTTCTTCTTAATGGCTGTGATGTCTTCTGTGATTGCTTTTTTTCCCTAACATTGACAAGAATATCAGAAGTGAAAGGTTTGGCTGCACTGCCTGCTGATTCTTGAAGATGTGCTGAGGTGATGATATGGAAGTATTTGGGAGTAGAGGGAGGCAAGGCTGAATTCTAGTTGCTGTTGAGCTGTTTCCTGGATGAATGGGAGCCGTGGGTCTTTCCACTATCGTTCTATTTCCAAACTTCTTTTCAGGAAAATAATCTCATAGAATACATACAGGATCTGATTCTCAAGTCCATTTAGATAAGCGGGTGTGTTTATGTCAAGAAGTGACTTTCATGTCATGAAATGGGTAACTCAGATCCGCCCTGCAAAGAATGTTGCTGATGGAGTGTCCCAGCTGCTGCTGTTTGAACAAACCTAAATATTTACAGAACGGGCATAGTTCTCATGGTTGCTCTCAGACAAGGGATGAGAACAGCAGGGAAATGCTGAAGGCTCGTTAGTGTAAGCATTGGATGATTCTGGAAGTTGCCTTTGGCCTTGTTGAAATATTGGCATAACTGTTCTGAGTTCTCCTCCAGAATTTCTTCCTTCAGAGGGCTTTGATGATGATCACAGTCAGATCCCAGGATCTTTGTATCCTGTGAAATGCGCATCATTTTCCCTCACTGGCAATGAATGTTTTGCATGTCTAATTGTTTTCTGACATCTGCCTTTTAACTGGGCCTAAATTAGTTTCCTAAAGTGATTGTTTATCTTACAGATTTTTTGGTAGCATTTTTGCTTTTGTATCATCCACAATCAAGAGTATCATGCATATTCCTGGAGATTTTATTTCACTGAGACACTGAATTTCTAAGCTCAACTCTGTAGATTCCAGCATTTGATCCCCTATAGATGCAGATTTTCAACTCCTTCATAGATTGAAAACATGAGTGCTTTCATAGTGTTGTTTTTTGTAAATTAAAGACTGAAGTCAATGAAATTTTAAAAGTATTGTTTAAAATTCTTAACTATTGATTTGAAACATAGACTTTATAATAAAACAAATCTTAGGTATACTTATATCTGTTTCTGGAGTAACCATCCTTTTCCATTTGTTTGCTTATACTTGGAAAATTGTAATGGTTTATAATTACAGGTTGTACATCTAATTTAAAATCATTAATGTACTCTCCCTTATCTTCTTTTTTTTGCTAATAATGTATATTATGTTATGATGGAAAAATGGAATTTAAGAATTTATAAGGTTTTATTTTCATTATATCATCAAGCTTCAATATGTTTTTTCAATTATAAATACATTTAACTTGACTTCAGCAAACTAGATTATTTTGGATATAGCTGTTCAGTAGTTCTCAAAATGGTGAAAAGCAAGAAGAAATTACTCTGAATAAGTTACTCCATATTGAAAATTTCATTTTCTCTTATACTGCGTTTAAGTGGATGAACTGGTATAGCTGAGCTATTAGTAAGGTAATTGGTATGTGTTCAACGTGATAGCAATAACTCTCAGCTCATAAATGTTAAATATGTTGCTGAAAATTTATCATGAATGCGTACATAATGAATTGAATATCTGATTTGATTCAATTTTATAGCAATAAAAACACATTTTTGAAGATTGAATTTCTTATTGAGTATATTGAACTGAACTAAGTAAATAAAACAAAACTTTAATAGAAGTATGAACTTTCAAAAGTGAATTTAATATATAATATACTGATATGAGAAATTCATATATGGAACATGGAGTGAAATTGAATTTATAAAACAAATATAAATATTAAATGACTATGTAAAAAGTGAATGTATATGAAAGTAAATTGTTCTTTTGAAATTAGAAGAATTTGTTTAACTCTGCTTATTCATATTAATTTATTTAATATGCAAATATCTATTGAGCTTAACACCTGTAATGTTTTAATGCACATGACTTTGCATTAAGAATATAAGCCTATGGATGAATATCTTGAGCCACTAGATCACATGCTCAAAAATATTAACATTTATTTTAATGCAACATTAAAAAATGTGATATAGATATGTAACATATTTCAGTAAGTCCATGTATTTTAAATATTAAAATTATGTATGCTGATGCTGTTAATTATGTTAGCCTAATATAAATAAAAATTAGTACATTAGTATCTTTGCATATAGCTCAAAGATTGTATATCTGCTATCCTTGTGATTTTTCAGAATTCTATAACTGGAATCCATGACTTATTTCTGAAACATCTGGAAGGCTTATAAATTTCTGGGAGCCCACAAGGAAAACTGAAGCTGACTTTAAATGTGGCATTATTATTACAGCTGACACACATTTCTGTGTAGCCTTGACATATCCTTGAATACTTCCAGGGATAAAAAATCCCTGGTGTTAATGGGATGGAGTTTGTTGCCTCGTTAGGCTTATAGGATAAGGTTGATATTTCTTAATTAAACATATTCCAGTTTTTGAACTTCAGGCTGCTAAGTCTTGGGAATAATGGATATAATTAAAATAAACTCTGATCTACTTAGATAATATTGTCATATCCTAAGTAAGATGTTCTCTCCTATCTGCAAAGTTTCTTAACACAATTATGTGGTACTGTTCCTATAAGAAGTGCAGATAGCAAATGGAATTGAGTGATTTTCAACTATATTAATATAAGGCTAAAAAGATTGAGTTATATTTTTTCTATTTTAAACTAGTAACGCCAGCTATTGTGGAAAGAAAAAAGCAACATTAATGTGTTAGAAATAGTCTCATAGAAATAGTTGGATTAATTTGCCTAGTTTAGCTAATTATTATCCACTAAAATATCTCTTTTTTTGCTCAACACTTTATTTCAAAATTCATAAACTCTCTAATAGTTGCAAAAGTACTGCTGAGAAAGTTCTTATAGACATCAGTTTCCACTAACTATAGCATCTAAAGCAGTACATTGTCAATATCAAGATGCTGAGATTGGCAAATTGCAGTTAAACTAGACCCAATTTTTCAAATAAGAAAAGCTACTCAGACTCGTGAGAGATGAAATGGACAGTACAAATGCTCCTGCAACTATAAAAGAAATTGCATACATAATTAAAAAACACCTCAAAAGCCAATTTGATGGGCAAATTTTGCTCTGTACTTAAATAAGACTTAATATCAAAGCTACAGGTACTCTTTCAGATAATAAGTATTCTGTTCCAATGTATCTTTGAAACCAGCAATTACATGACATGCAAAACTGATAAGGATTATACAAAAGATGACCATTAGTGAGCAGTCCTCATGAAAATAGTTGTAAAAGTCTTCTAGAATCAGGGGTGCAAATATGGTTCAATGTATGTAAAGCATTAAACATGGCATATCTCATCAAACAGAGGGTAAACCATATAATTATCTCGTAGTTTCAGATAAAGAATTTGAAGAAATACAACACTCTTTCATTAGCACCATTTTCTTCAAGAAGGTTTTTTGTTTTCTGTTTCATTTCTTCATTGACACGTTGGTTATTCAGCAGCATGTTATTTAACTCTGTAGTATTGTAAAATTTTTTAACTTTATTCCTGTTGATTTTGTTTGGTGGCTTTTCATTTAAAGGAATGTGTAGTAACTGGATAATAGAGATTATCATATTCAGTTGTGAAGATACAATGTAGTATGCATCTCTACTTCCAAATCGAAGACGGGCTCCCAATGAAATGATATATATTGACAATAGGATGCTGGTCTGTCTGCCATTGTCTGTATTCGCAATGTCAGGATACACTTAAATAGCAGAATGATGGATGTGTGATTGCTTATGAAGGACTATTCTGTTGTAATATGGGGGAAATCAGTTAGGGGAGGAAATTTGGGGAGGGAGTAAAGGAAATCCCGGGGCCTATGGGATTGTACTATAAAATTAAAAATAAAATGGAAGGGAAAAAACTGGTACTAGAGGGAACATACCTGAACACAGTAGAGGCAGTATTTGGCAAACCCACAGCCAATTTCACATGGAATGAGGAAAAGCTGGAAAGCATTTCCACTCAGCTCTAGAACCACGATTCTGTATTCTCACTGTATCTGTTCAATGTAGCTATGGATATTTTAGCCAAAACTAGACAAGCAAAAGTATTACTAGACAAGAAGAACAAACCAAAGTGATACAAATTGGGAATGTGGAAGTCCAGTTACCTCTGCAGATGACATGACTTTGTAGGAGATACAAAGTCTACACCAGGAAGCTGTAAGTACTGAGAAGAGAATTCAGAAAAATTACAGAATTTCTTATTAAAAGTCAGTATGAAAGTAGATTGTCAATATTCTCATCACAAAAATAATAATCATAGATGATAATGCATAAGTTAGTTCATTCCTTACATATATACTTAGTATAATTTTGTAATATGACAGAAATATTTATTTTTTGACAAAAGGAAAAACAAGAAAAATAACTAGAATAATAGAAGACACATGGAAAAGTCTTATTGTTCAGTCTGTGTTTGCTGTTTATGCTATATATTTATCTAGTAAGATTGAAATAGTTAGACCTTCATCCATTGAACCTTCCAATTAAACATTAAATTATTTATAATTCTTCCATAGCTCACTGATTCTCTGGTTTTAAATGTTTTTATGTTATATTTTAGTTTCTACTACTATGTCTTTGAGCCTATTCATTTGTTCTCCAATGTCTAATCTGAAGTTAAGTGCATCAGTGTATTTTTCATCTCACATATTTTTTTTCCTCTGAAAAGTTCATTTGACCTAGGGCAAAATTCATCCGAGTACTGTATGCCATTTGCCTGAAGTTTTGAGGTAGTCTATTCTAGATAACAGGACTAGATATTATCTGTGACCTACATGAGTATGAGATAACTGTCACTCTAATTGTCTCAATACTTTTTGATTTGTGGTTGAGCACACTCTTCATATTCACGCACTAATGAATAATCATACAGACAAGGGAAGAACATTCTATCTTTCCCCTGGTCCTCTGTGTAGCATTCTTCTTATTGCCAGTTCTTTCTGTGGTTCTAGTCACATTGATTTTTCTGGTATTTCAATTCTTTTCTCCACCAAGAAGGTGTATCTTTTTCCTATTGTATATTCTCTTCTTATGCAGGAGCTTGGAAACACTTTCAATGAAGGTGGTACAGTAGCAGAACTCACCTCACTTGTTCTCTCTCAGGTGTAGCTGCCCATCATTTGACACGTTCAAAACTGTTTTATATATTTTATCAGCTGCTTCAGTGTTTTTCAAGAAGGATAAGCTGAGTTCCTTTAACTTCCTTAGCCAGATGTCAGTCTCACCATCTTATTTTATTTGGGAATTTTTCATAGTTCCTGCATTATCTTCCTTGCTCAATTTTTCACTCTCTTTTCTTGAATAGCCTTTTGAAATAAGAATGTTTCTTCTAAAAATGTATAGTTGGGCAAGAATACTGCTTAAAATTTTTCATGATTTCAGGCTAAGTGCCATAGCCTAGTGACTAAATACTCGTCTTTCATGCACTGGGATCCCATATGGGCACTGGTTCGCATCCCAGTTGGTCCTCTTCCCTTCTGGCTCCCTACTTATGGCTTGGGAAAGCAGAGGATGGCCCAATGCCTTGAGACCCTGCACCCATGTGGGAGATCCAGGGGAAGCTCCTGGCTCCTGACTTTGGATTGGCTTAACTCTGGTCATTGCAGCCACCTTGGAAGTGAACCAGCAGATGGAAGATATTTCTGTATTCCCTTCTCTCTGTATATCTGTTTTTCCAATTAAAGTAAATAAATCTTTAAAATGATCAACAATTTGAAGTTTTTTCTTATGATTTCCCATAGCAGTTAGAATTAAGGATGAAAGCTAATAAATTCATACCAGGGTTTAGAAACCTTACATCCAAATCTGGCTTCAACTCTAGTGCAATGTCTTCCAATTCTTCCTTTCATAGCCTGCATTGCCCTGATACTCAATTTGGAGCTCTTCAAAGGAAAGGCAGTCTTGCAGTTTTAGATGTCCATATGGCTTCTTCCTTTTATCCAACTTATCTTGTTCCCATGTTCAAAGTTCAGATTCAAATTCACCTCCTCTAGATTTAACTAAAGACTGTCACATAGGCAAAGAATCAATATTTCCATTTTCATCATGATATTTGAAATTGGGAAAGGAAGAAAGTTGATAATATACTAATCCTGAATGTTTGTGGCATTTTGTTTTTAAAATCTAGTGGGTTTTTGATAAAATAATTTGGTAATGTTTGTCTCCAAATTATTTTTTAATAACTCAAGTTTGCAGTAGGTTTATCCACCTGCCTTTTCTTCTTATCAATCCTACTGTGTCTTCTGGACTTTCACAAGGCTCTCTACTTAGTGCCAAATTTCAGCTAATTCATGGTTGGCTCGGTCATTGAATTTTATTCCAGGAAAGGCCCTTCTAATCCTTTCATGAGCCAGCTGGCACCTTCTTCAAATCCCGTCCGATAGTCACAAGCATCTTGTGCTCCAGGTTTCTCTTGCACTGGCTTTTTCTCATGGTACCAGATTTCTCTAGAGAGGCAATGGCTATTTGTCTTGACTGTTGGTGGGCAGAATTCCTAGTCTTGTTACAAACCAGTAAGCAGAAATAATTCAACTGGCAAAAGAAACAGTGTTCAAAAAATCAAGGATAAAAATAAAGAGATAAATGTTACTTCTGCACTTCAGAGGAATGTACCAAGACAATGTTGTCATACAAATCTATATTGCTTTAAATTATTAACACATGACCAGATTTTGGAACATATTTCCAAAGATTTTTTAATTAATTAAATTTCTCAAAATTATGCATAAATTGCTTTGCCTTAAAATATTTTTCTCTATTTTTAATTTTAAAGCTTTCTTTAATATAGGCTGTGTTTGATATTTGAATATCTGTTTGTCATAGAACACCTGTTAAGCTGTGATGTATGCCAAAGTGTTTGACTTGGGGGACGTTATAAAGAGTCAACATCAGACATGGAGGGTCTGATTTTTTGTGTCTGTGTTATAAATAGAGCATGAGAAAGCAAGTTACTGACTCAGAACCAAGCCATTTATATGACCAATTATATTACATAGTATTTTATGTGCTTTACAGAAGCTGATATATTAATTAATTTTGTCTTCCTTTTTATCCCATTGTTTCTTTCTTTGTGCCCTAGAAGCACGAACTTGGGGAAACATTTGTCATTGCTTTATTATATATTCTTATCAATGCCTGCTGTGTGTATTACTTATTAAACAACCTAATGTGAGTTTAGAAACTGGGACATCTAATAATTTGTTTCTTCCCATTTTTCTTCTCTTATCTCTCTCAAAACCTTCCACTTACTATTTCTTTGGATCATACAATTATTACCTTCCTTGTAAAAAATTTAGTCATGGCTACACAGCCTAAAAATTGGGCAGATTATCTGGTTTTCACTGTTTTAATCTACAAAATAAATCATGTAGCATTATAAATCTGAGATTTATTTTCCTGCTTAATTGTAAGATGTCATATTAAATTTGTGCCATGTTTTTGATTCATTCATTTGATATCATATTTTATATATCTATAAAATAGTTTGTATATCCATTTGCATACTGTTATGCCTTTGGATTACTTGCAGATTTTTGTTGTTCTCAAGACTAGTGTCATAGACTACTGTTGTTTATGATTTGCTTATTTTTTTATTGGAAAGGCAGATTTACAAAGAGAAGAAGATACAGAGAGAAAGATCCTCTGTCTACTGGTTCATTCCCTAAGTAGCTGCAATAGCTAGAGCCGAGCCAATTTGAAGCCAGGAGCCAGGAGCTTCTTTCAGGTCTCCCATGCAGATGTAGTGTCACAGGGCTTTGGGCCATCCTGTACAGTCCTGCAAAGGCCAGTGAGCTGGAAGGGAAGTGGAGCAGCTGGGACATGAAGCTGCACCCAAATGGGATCCCAGTGTACATGCAATGAGAGGATTTAGCCACTGAGCCACAGTGCTAAGTCTCGGAGGA
This sequence comes from Ochotona princeps, assembly GCF_030435755.1. Lineage (NCBI taxonomy): Eukaryota > Metazoa > Chordata > Mammalia > Lagomorpha > Ochotonidae > Ochotona > Ochotona princeps. The sequence continues at coordinate 34,635,819 of NC_080832.1, read as the reverse complement.
GCACTTTTAACTGATAGCCTGTACATATAGACAAAGTGTAGACGATAGGGAGGCTGGGCAATCAAACTCAGGATATATTTAATGTTTCCCATGCCAAATGGAGACAAGGAACTTAAGAGCTTTCCAATTTCTGCCTACACTACTTTGACGTTGTGCGATTCCCTCATGGCCTAAATAGGTGAGTGTGCATATATTTAGACACCTTTAGAGTTAGGCTTATGTAAATTTGAACAGCATTTGTATTATCTACAATATATTGTTGTCTCAATTTGTTACACATGCTTCCACTAAAAAAATGTTTATCTTTTGGACAGGACAGCAAAAATGGCTTCTGTAATTCAGATTTTAATGAAAAGCAAAACATTACTGAAGAAAGTCAGCAAAAATCACTTCTGTAATTCAGATTTTAATGAAAAGCAAAACACTACTGAATAAAGTGGAGTTACAATTTCAGGCTTTTTATTTGATTTGGTGATTATTGTCAGACACATATTGATTCAAATTCCAAGATTCTGTTACTAGAATATTTTGCTGAATTTTTAAAGAAAAATGTTGTAAAATAAAAATAACACAAGTAAAAACATTTTTATTTTACAAGATAAAAGGATGAACAAAGTGCTTTCCCTTCGCTAAATGTAGATACTTAATATTTATGTTACTTAGTAAATTCTTAATGTATTATTTTTCATTAGTTTATCTGTTTAGCAAGACACTGACTTGCGCACAGGTCAAGTATTTCACATGTTGAGCTAGAATAAAGTACAATGAGAATTGTGAAGAGATTTGAAAACCATGCAAACACCATTTGCTCCTATGATGGAACATGGAGCATTGGACAAGCAATTTTGAAGAAAATGAACCCCCTTATATGTTTGCAGTGGTTATTCAGTGTCTCTTTCTGTAGCTCATATATGCTGAATTTAATATTATCATATTGTCCTAAACTCTCCTATTCAAATCAGTTACCTTGTGTGTTTCTTTTTATGAAGCAAAACTCCCACAGTTCTGTGACCAGTTAGGTCGATTGTTGGTGCTTCCTGGAGGTACTGAATAGATGAATTACATTTGTCTCTTTTAGGGCTGACTTTATCCTGAAAATGTTTTAAGGCTGCGTTTGTAATTTATCAGTTTACCACAAGGGTGCACTAACAAGCCCTCAGAAACGCAAGAATCAGCTACTTAATTTGGTATAGCACATTTACCCAGAGCAGTTAAGTGTTTTCATTGGATTCGTCTGAATGTGTTCATACTCAAAGAACCTTCCTACATTGTTAGAGATACTGTACATAGGAGCAATGCTATATTTTCACAAAATACAAAAGGCAGTGTTTCTTTTCATTCATTAATTATTAAGACATTAAAAGTATTGCACAGATGCTTTTCAAGCATGCAACTGAGTGTAGTCAGGGATTTAAAAATATCTTTGGTATTTTAAGATAATACTTTCTTATTTAAAAATGCTTTAATTTTGGAGAAACAGTGATGGCATTTTTGCATAGATGGTAATTATGAGTTATAAACTTCAATTTTTGTTAGCATTATGCCAATTTTTCTTCATTACTTGGTCTGTTATATAAAGTGGAATGTTGTGCTTTATTAGTCATATATAAGTTAAGAGTCATTGCATATACTGTGTATACCAATCTGGACTATGGGGTGTGAATAGATTACTTTTTGGAAAACAAACACACACCCAAACCAATAGATGGTACCCCAAACCCAATCTTTTCTGTTACAAATACATTGCCTCTATTATCTTATTGACAGTAAGTGATATTCATTTTGCTTTCAGATAGAGCTTCATGAGTGTTAACCTATGGATCTGTCATATAATTTGTTCTCTGATAAGCATTTACCTACTGTCGTATGTCAGACTTTGATCCTTCAGAAGCAAGGATTAATGACAGTGACAACAAAGCCACAGTTAGAGCCTTTATCATCTATTAGGATTGCAGCAGGGTTGGAGTTGTTAGAAACGAATTTGAGGGGTCAGAGGTTTTGTCAATCTTCATTGGAGAATCTGCATTAGCAACCTGGATTTATTTGCATGCGACACTGTTCCCCGTCATGCTTCTAGGAGGAGAAGAAGCACTAGGCTGGAGTTAGAAGCTTCAGGTTGTCATCTCAGCTCAGTCAATAATATCTTGGAAATTCTAACAGCTTCTCTTTCCTCATTTGGAAAATGATCTTTCCATTTTCTTTGAGTTTGCTTGTACTATGATTCCACTTATGTGGCTGCACAAGTAAGTGACTTGCTCCACTAAAATGTAAGAGAAACTGGATTGCAAACTGAGTATTTTGTAGTACCAGGACAATAAATATATTGTGAGCTTTCATTCTGAACATAAAGACATTATTCATTTTTGCAGTACAGTTCAGCAGTGGGCATCTTGTCAACATGATAAGCACAAAACGACCCCTTACATACAAAATAATGCTTTGAATACCACAACATTCCAGCCCAATGCTATTCATCACTCTGAATTTCTTGGTAGGGTAATTGGCCTGATGATTGAAAAATACAAAATACCATTCCAAGAGATTGACTTTAATATGGAAGATTAATACTGAGAGATTTTACTGGAGGCTTCTTATTTTCAATCACACATATCTGTTCCAGCTTTATATTAATACTCTTGGAAAAGCAATGACTGTGGCTGCAGATTTTGGGCCCCTGGACCCATGTGGGAGACCCAGAGGAAGCTCTTGGTTCCCTAGCTGCAGCCTCTCCAAGCCCTGTCATTGAAGCCATTTGGGAAGTGAACCAGTGGATGGGAGATTCTTTCTCTTCCCCATCCTCACTGCTTTTGCCCATAACTGTGGCTACACTTCTTCTTTGTAACTCTTTCAAAGAAATCTTTCTTCAAAGTTTTATTTATTTGACATGCAGTTACAGAAAGAGGGAGGAATGGGGGTGAGTATTTAATCTACTGGTTTAATCCCTAAATAGCACAATGGCTGGAGCTAAGACGATCAGAAGCCAGCAGCAAGAAACTACATCTGGATCTGTATGTGGGTGTCAGTGGCTCAAGTACTTGCGTTATCTTCCACTGACTTTCCAGGCAAATAGCAGGGAACTGGTTTGGAAGTAGAGATGTCAGGAATGAAACATTCACTCTGATATGAGATGCCAGTATCATTTGTGGTAGCTCAACCTGCCATGTCGTAATACTGGCCATTTTTGTATTTTTCTTATCATAAGTTAGATTATATTTTTATATAGTTAACTGACAGTTTCATTTATTTTTTCTCTGAGTTCTGTTTCTAAATTCTAGGAAATTATTATGGGGTTTTTAGAGTTTTTTTCATCTCAAAATAGTTTATATTTTTGTATTATTAGCTGCTTTCTCTGATAAGGATTAAAGGCTTTTGATTTTGATGTTCCAGATGGCTTTCTGTCATGCATAGTTTATGTAATAAAATGAATCATTCTTTTATGGTTTTTGAGTATCATTCATAGGAAGAAGGTTCTCCTGTACTGATGTTACGCTGCAGGTCACTTGTGTTTTATTTTTTATTTAAAGATTCATTCTTTAAGTCTTTGATCCCTTTGTAATTTGATGCACTATATCATACACATGGATTCACATTAAGTTTTATTTCCCATTCAATATGCTAATATCATTTATTAGAAAGTCTTGTTTTACCCCTACTGATTTGAGGAGCTGTTGCCTTTATTGTACTCTGCATTTCCATAGATAATTTAATTGACATATGCACAAACATATATGTGTTTTAATTTTGTTTCTTTAATCTGTCTGGCTTTTTGTGCATTAAAATTTCATTACAGAAGCTTCATAATATATTGCAATATATGGGAGTGTTAGTCCTTTTTCTTAGCCATTAATCTTGTTTTTAGGGATTTCTGATCTAGTCTTATTTGTTTTCCAAATGAACTTCATGATAATTGCAACAGCTTAAGAAAAAAAAATCCTCAATGACATTTCTTTAGAGTTTACATTGCATTTATAAAGAGCAAACTGATGTCTTCATGGTATATTGCGTCTTCCTGTCCAAGTGTATTTCTCTGTCTTTCGTGATTTCCATGAGTAGATTTGGTACATTTCTTGAAGCTTATCACACACACACACATTTATAAATATCTTGTAGAAAAGTGTTAATCTTTGCAGGCATGTTAGCTATAAAAAAAGTCTTGAATTTTGGTTATCTAAGTGAAGGTGTTGTTTTCATAGATCTGTCTGATGGTTCATTTTCTCTAGACCAGAACCATAACTCAAATGGGTCTCCCCATGGACAGAAGGGACCCAATTTATTCTCAAATGGTTCTGGAGGCCAGAAATGCAAACAAAAATATAAGCCTGGCTTCTTTGTCACTTGGAACTCCGGAGGTCCACTACCTATCTTTTCTAGTTCCTAGTGCTGGTTGTCACACCTTGGCATTGGTTGTTGATTACCCCATCTTGGCTTCCGTGATAAAATGCCGTCTTCTATTTTCCTCTCATAAGGTCCTTGACACTGGATTGAGGGCACAATCTAATCCAGGATGATCTTTTTTTGCTAGTCTTTAATTACAGCTCAAACAATCCTTTTTTTCAAATGAGGTAATGTTTACAGAGCCAATAACCCGATAAGGATGTCTTACAAGTGTAATTTTTAGCCCACCGGTGATAAAATCTCTTCTTCTTCTTCCTGTTTCCAATATCACACCATCACAGCATATGCTCACTTCCAGAGAAATAGAACCATTCTGACTGTTCGGTTTTCCTTGTAATCATCATTTAATTTCCAGTTCTACAGGTAAATATTTACTCATAGTTTATTACAGACATCATTTCATGACCCCAATATATTTAAATTGCTGAAACATATCTCTAATAGACATCACTTCATGACCCCTAACATATTTAAATTGCTAAAGTTTATCTCTAATTCATTGGAATTGCTTATTGGAGCAATATTTTTTGTGCTTGTGGTATTTCTAACAATTTGGTTCATTGTATGATTCTACATATAGTATTTTTACATAGGCATGGCATTTTGCTCAAATAGAAAAAACATCATTCACTTGTATTTTTTATATTATTTTGCAAAAATGTCTTTTTTTATTATTTATTATTTTTAATTCATTAATTACATTGTATTATGTGACACAGTTTCATAGGTACTTGGGTTCTCCCCACCCATCCCCAAACCCTCCCACCATGGTGGATTCCTCCACCTTGTTGCATAACCACAGCTCAAGTTCAGTTGAGATTCCCCCATTGCAAGCGTATACCAAACATAGAGTCCAGCATCTTATTGTCCAGTCAAGTTCAACGGCTTCTTAGGTATGCCCTTTCTGGTCTGAAGACAGAGCCAGCAGAGTATCATCCCGATCAATTGAAAGCTCCAACATACCATCAGCAAAAATTTACATCATTATGGAATTAATTGACATAGTAATGAGTAACCAATATGTTAAAGGTAAATGCGAGTTCCTAGCCACCTTCTGTGACCACCTCACTTACATTTCAATTTTAGTTTATACACAACATATAACATTCATAACATAACATGTTATACATAACATCATATCATCTTAAATTAAGGCAAACATGTGGTATTTAACCTTTTGGGATTGGCTCATTTCCCTTAGCATTATGGTTTCCAGTTTGGCCCATTTGGCCACAAACAACTGCATTTTGTTTTTTTTTAATAGCTGAGTAGTATTCCATGGAGTAGATGAACCATAGCTTTCTTATCCAATCTTTTTAAAAATGCTTAATCACTTTTTGTTGTTTTCCATAGTCTTTCTTTGAAGTCATTATTCACTTATTAATATTATTATTTTCCATGATATAGTTTTGTAGGTATTGTGATCCTTCCTTGCCCTCTTTCAATCTTCCTTCTCCACTTTCCTCTCCTAATTTTCCCTGTATTATCACAGTAGTATAATATTTTAGTATGTTACAAGTTTAACTTTCTTCTATTTAAGTATTTCATGGCATTGCAGCTATTGTATCTAGTATCATATTGCTAAGGTGTATTTAACTTTTTCGTTGGAAGTCCTCCTTTTACTGGGGAGCAGACATGCCTTCTGCATCATATCTCCATTTTCAGATATACTAGTATCCATTATACAGTTTATCTATGAGACTATATGCATATACCTGAATATATACCTGTACTTGGCATGATATGTCCTTATTGTCTTCTGGCACAAAGTGTTACAGTAGAGTCCCATGACATTCCAACTCCTCTTCTTTTTAAGTTCCTTGGTATTTCTATCTAGGTATTCAACCCCTCCCCTCTCCTCACTATGTATTCCCTTTTTCTTAAATTGAACAGTTTTCCTAAAAATGTGCTTAGGTATGTCCTAGCTTGGTTCATTTACTCAGATATACTGTATACCATACAGTATGTGCAAGTATGTTTTAAAGTTTGCAAATGAAATTCAAAGGTAAGTTTATTGTTGCAAGAAGTTTTTGAAATCCATCTATACAGAGTTTCAAATTTCCTACGAAAAACATATTATGCAAAAAAACTAAGCAGAGATTTATGACTTTTTTTTTGTTTCAGACAGAAATATATCCTTCAATTCCCCCTTTCCAAATACTTTTTGATGTTTCCTGTACATTCAGTTTATATTTCTTTTTCTTTCTTTTTAATATTATTTATGTAGTTGAGAGGGATGCAGGCCCATGTGGGTTTCCCATTAAAGTAGGGAGGGTCAGGTATGGAAGAAGATGGGTGGGACAGGTTTCAATTTTTTTTTCTTTTCTCCAGTGTCTACAGGGGGTGACGAGGAGTGGGGCCACTCCTTGATGGTAAACTACATCCGCACCCGGGAGTGGGGAACAGTCATTTGATGACACCTTAGAGATATCATGTGGGGAAGAATATTCTGAGGATATTATTTGAGTGTTTTTGATAGTTCTGAGATGTCGCCAGCTTCACTCACCAAACCTGACAAAGTCCACTTTAATACATCCACAGGTCCAGGAACATGCTGCGAGTCTTGGTCAGGAGAGTGGTCCACCAAACCTGACCAAGTCCACCTTAACACATCCACAGGTCCAGGAACATGCTGTGAGTCTTGGCCAGGAGAGTGGTGCAGCCTGTTCTGCTCCATCTTATGATGAGGCACTCAACATCGTCTGCAGGACTATTTGATCTGGTTGTCCTCTCTCCTGTGTGCATCTGGGCATGCTGTCCATTGCACAGACATCAGCAACTAAAGAGGCCCAGTCCCAAGACAGGTACTTGAAGGTTGGATTACATATATTGTGGTTTTCTCTGTGGCTGGGCTTTGAGCACAGCCTTTTATTTGGAGAGTCCCTGAAGAAAGCTCACCTTGGATGCCCTCAGACTTGATTCTTGTGTGCAGCAACAAGTGTGGTGTCAGGTTCCATCCATCACTTACACCAGCCACACATATAACAGTGGATATAACTGCTCTATCAGTTACACCTCTAGCCTCATCTAGCAAACTGATGGATGCTGTAGCCTACCACAGCCCACCACAGGCCACGTCTTCATAAACACAAGTGGGTACTTGTGGTCTGGTTGGGGTGACCCGCAGTTACCCCCATCAGGCCTGCCCCCAGTCACAGTTTTTGTGTGTCAGGATGTGTTGCAGCCTAACCCAGTCTGTCTCACATCCATATGGCTCTTGTGCACACTCATGAGTGCTGCTGCTTTAGTAAGCCCGCCCCACCCCTAGCTCTGGCCCACACACACGCCAATGGTTGCTCTTGCCTTGACCACTCTGGCCTGAATTCAGCCTTGACTCTCATGCTCACCAGCAGGAGCTATAGCCCAACAAGGGAATGTCCACAGTTCCCCTACCAGCCTTGCTGCTGGCTCCAGATTTTGTGACTACCAGAGAGTATGCAGTCCAGTCTGAGATGACTCATATCCAGGCCTGGCGCTTGCCAGTGGCTGCTGTGACCTAGCCTGACTAACCTGTACCCAGTCTTTTACTTACCTTTGTTTCATTTGTTTTGTTTCATAAACTTTGTTTTTAAGACTCTTGTCCAATCATTTCATCTTGAAGTTTGAATAGTTTTTGTTTAAGCTTTTCATTCAGAGCTCCTAAAATTTCTTTGGATTCAATTTTACTAATTAGATAATTACTTCACGAGAATATCTTTATTTCATTTCTTGTTCATAGAAATATAAACATGGTCCTTACTCTTGGTTTTATTATCATCATTTTATCTTTGATTGACTGCTATCCTTTTCATTGCTTATGAATGAAATAAATTTTCCTTTATTTTTAGGAGAGAAAGTTGAATATTATTGATGAATATTGACCTTCTCCTTCTGGTAGTTTAGCAGCCTTTAGAAAAGTATGTCCTGTCCTTTCTGAAATTTGGAGTATCAACCTCTACCATGTATTGTATGGCCATTTTTTTCTTTACCTAGTGCTCATATCCTGCTAATCTTGATTTCATTTCCCTGCATGTTTTGCCTAATCTTTTTGTTTGCTTTGCATGTATTATAAGAATGTTTACACAAATTGGATCTTATCATGGCCTATTCCAAATCAGTAACTCTAATCATAGCCCTCCAGAGCATTGTACTTGGGTATTTTTGAGGCCTTCTAGCTCTCAGATACCCTGTGGCTTTTCTCTGCTTCTTTCTGTATACCCAGCATGACCATTTGGGTCTTGTCCGGCAGTATAGATGCTTACCCATCAGTACTTAGGTATTTGTGCAGATAAATTGCCACTTAGTGTTGGTGGATAAATTGTCCATGTTATCTTTTCATACTCTTGGTACTCCCTTTTTATGGGAATTTTAGGAGAGATTCAAGCATAATGCATATTAGTCTGGGAGCTGTCATAAAAGAGTACTGAAAACTTGGGGATTTCAACAACAGACATGTATTGTCTATTTTTTCACCTGATAGTTGAAAACCAAGATGCCAGCAGGTCTGCCTCCTGAGGACTGTAAGAGAAGGACCACTAAGCCACTCTTCTTGGCTTAACTGTGGTATCTTCTTTAGGAATGATTCAGCTAAATCATAAAACTTCATCTAGCTACTGTTCATGCCCAACTCTTATATTTTAAGTTTAAAATTGTTAATATAAAAATAAGAAACTAACAAATCATGTTATTAAATATAATGCATATGTGTGAAAAATTGATAAACAGATGTTTTATGGGTTCAAGCAGCAGAATTCATTGAAGATTTATATAATCAGCAGAGACTGTCTTTGAATTGAGATTTGACCTACAAGTTGAATAAAGGAAACGCTATGGATAAATTGAAAAGTGCATGCTTCAGATATAATCAAAGGCCTAGAAGCAAGAGTATATGTATGCCTGCTCACATTGTCCAGAAAAGATACAAAAATTACAGTGGATCTCAGGAAGTAATGGTAATGAAAAAATGATTGAATAGGGGTGATATGAGCAGCATTGAATGACCTTGAAAACCAGGCAAAGAAGCTAGACTACCTGAGAAAAGAAATGAGAGGCTTGGCAGTTTCAAAGTACACTATTAAGGCAAATTTAAGAAAACTAGTCTATCAGCAACATGCTTGATGGATCCAAAGTAAATAAAAATTGGTATATTAGTTTATGGCTTATAAAACATATTTACATTACATTTTAAATAACAGTGGACAATAAGAAATGGGGATTTAGCATTGATATTTCTCTGAAGTTTTGCACAACTTTAACATTCTTTCTTGCTTGTAATACACGTAACTGTATGATAGGGACAATACACACACACACACACACACACACACACATATATATATATTCAAGATTTATTATTTATTTTTATTGGAAAGGCAGATATGCAGAGAGAAGGAATGACAGAGCCATAATCCTTTGCCCACTACCTCACTCCCCAAGTGGCTGCAACAGCAGAGCTGAGCCCATCTGAAGTCAGGATCCAGGAGCTTCTTTCAAAACTCCCCAGAAGGTACAGGGTCACAAGGTCTTGGACCATTCTTGAGTGCTTTCCCAGGCCACAGGCAGGGAACTAGAAGGGAAATGGAGTGGCCAGGACACAAAACAGCGTCTATATGAGATTTAGGTATGTGCAAAGCAAGGACATTAGCTGCTAGGCTACAGAGCCAGTCCATAGGGATCCTATATTACGATATGTTAAAAATGATTACAGTGATAAAAAAGAATGCATTGGTTAATGAAAGCTGTATACACAGCTGTTTTAATTGCAAAAGTCATGCTCATTCCATTATACTGATCACTTCATAAGAAATCAGTATATGTTCTATCATTTACAACAAAATAGTCCCACTTGAGACCATTGTGCTCAGTGAAATAAACCAATCACAAAAAGACAAATATTATATATTCTGTTTGATATAAGACAATAGTAATGCAAAACAAATAGATATATTGGTCAACATGTATATTCTTAGGTTCTCATAGATAAACTGTAGTAATGGAGACTAGCATAGTGGGAAGTGAAGATACCTTGCAGTATGCATCTCTACCCCCAAATAAAAGGAGGACCCCCAATGAAACTGTTAAATATACCTTTACAATATGATACTAGATCATCATCCACCATTGTCAATACCTACAATGCCATGATATATTTAAATAGTAGAATGTTGGACTCGCGACTGTTGTTGAAGGAGTATAGTGTTGCAGTATGTGGGGGAAAATAGTAAGGTGGGGAAGAATGGGAAGGGAGGAAGATGGAGGAGGAGCACCTATACCCGCACAATCATATCATGGAAATAATAACAGCAATAAAAATACAAAAATACCATGTGCAAAAGAGCTATTTTAAGGAGACCAAAGATGAAGGGATAGGCATGACAGATTTTCGATACAGAAGATGAGTTAGTGAGCATATAATTTTTGAAGCCCATTTTTATATCAAGGTAATTTTTACCCTACCAGAACCTTCTACATCATGACAACACAATTATAGTCTTTCAATATAAATTTTGTTATGGGAATGCAATGCTGAACATTGTGTTCAGTGAGTAAAATGATATTCTGTAATCTTTTACCAACAATGCAATAAATGAAATACTCAAAATTAAATAATGTTCATGAATCATTTACAGACTTAATTGTACTACATAGTAAAGGGAAACATTACTTTAGTCAGTTTTCTTTTTTTGTTTTTCCTTTTTTTAAGCTTGTGGTCAGTTATCTCTTAATGGTTGGAGTAATGATTAGCTTTTGCTCCCAACCTTACTGGATTTAGGAATACACATATAACTAGTAAAATATAATTTCTGGGTGAGTCTGTGAAGGTTTTTGGAAGAGACTGATATTTAAGCCAGTGGAATAAAGATCTGTGATTACCCAATGGGGGCAGGTATCATCCAATTGAGTAAGGTCCTGGCGATAACAAAAAGGCTAAGGAACTGTGATTTTGCTATCTTTTCTGGAGTTGGGACAACTGTTCTCTGCCTGTGTATGTTAGGTTTTCACTTCCTTGCAATCTTTGCACTCTGGATCTTGCACCAGTGGCATCTGTTTCTCAGGCCTTTGTCCTCTGAGAGTTACCCTGGTATTAAGGCCATTGAACTTGCACCAAGATATACCACCTGTTTCCCAGGTTCACTAGAAATCATGGGACTTCTTGCCTCCATAAGCATATGAACTAAATTCCATAACACATACCCTTACATTTATCTGTCTATCTGTCTGTCTGTCTATCTATCTATCTATCTATCTATCTATCTATCTATCTATCATCTATCTGTCTTATTAGTTTTGCTTTTCTGGAAAATGGAATAATATAGCAGCTGAGAAATGTCCATTATTATTTGAATGAATAGAAGAAAATTGAGAGAAGGAAAATGAAGACAGTTGTACTCATTTATTAGTTGAGTACTTCTTGTGAGGGAGTTGTGCTTAACAGCAGCTCTGTAATGCCATTTTGCCTCTGTCTTCCCTCAGGTCTGCTTTCTGATATGTGATGGTTCTAAGAATCAATATCGGGACTGCATAATTTCCTGTAGTATAGATGATGTGCGGATAGTTCTGTGTTGGTGTTAAACAACAATCAAAAACAAGGGATACTAATTACACTGAAAACAATGGATAAGCTGTTGAGTTTCTTGTATTTAGTGTTTTAAATTACATTTTGAATTATGTGAAAATCAAGAAACTATAAAATGGTGTTAAAATTTATATATGTTAAATTATGAAATTATGTTAAGGTAATCAGACTAACAAAACTATTTGAGCCTCATTAATAATTAGTTATTAAATTATATTTTTATGATTTTATTTTAAAAATTTTATTTATGATTTTTGATTTTAACTTTTTAAAATTATATATATATTTCTCAGACAATAAGCGCATTTGCCTGCTTGTCTACTGCCTCTTCCCATCCGTTAACTTCCTCCTTCTCTTCTCTTCCTATCAACAGATTTTACAAACACATAATTTTAATCCTCTCTAAAGTCACAAGCTTAATTCTCTACTAATCATAATGTTGACTAAATAGAAAAGTAGGAAGACCGTAGGAGCATAAGCAATGGCTAAAAATTACCATGATATATGTCAACTTTAGCCTTATACATTTTTGAATGCTACATATCAGAGAAAACACATTTTTATTTTTGAATGTGGCTCACTTAAGCATATGGTTATATAAAAATATATTTGACTTACTTAAAATTGAAACTTTATATAATTAAGCTTTAACACATAAATAATAATGGAAGCAAAAATTTTGATGTTTTTGTTTTTATTTTCATTCCTTCAAAACAGTTTTTCTCTCATTATTAAATTCTTCACTGACTCATAGGTCATGTAGTAGAATCATTTTCTTAAAGAAGGTTCTTGATTTTCTCTTTCATTTCTTCAGCAATATACTAGTCATTTAGTAGCATGTTATTTAACTTCATGGTATTGTAAGTTTCTATTTTTCTTCCTGTTGTTGATTTTATTTGGTGGCTTTTCATTTAAGGGGATGCATAGTAAATGTGTAATAGAGACTATCATATCCAGATGTGAAGATACAATGCAGTATGCAGCTCTACTTTTAAACAAAGATGGACTCCCAATGAAACTGTTTACTATCTTGACAACAGGATGCTGGACTGTCTGCCATTGTCCATGCCTGCAATATCAGGATACACTTAAATAGCAGAATGTTGGACTTATGACTGTTTATGAAGAACTATACTATTTTAATATAGGGGAAATCAGTGGGAGGTGGGGGAATTTGGGGAAGGGATAAGGGAAATCCCAGAACCTATGGAGCTATATCATAAAATGATAAAAAAAATGAAAAGAGAATAATGGAGCAATATACTAAATTTATGGTGGGCAGAATGTGGGCATCCTATGTAGTATCATGACCACTGAGCCACATTTCTGCCATGAAGGTTTTTTTTTTTTTAATCAGAGAGAGAATGAGAATTTTCCATAAATGGCTGCAAAGCCCAGGGTTTCTGAATCTGGGAACACAAAACTCCATCCATGTTTTTCAGGTGGATGGCAAGTGCCAAGAATGCAGGCCATAATCCACTGTTTCCTTAACACAGCCGGGAGCTGGATCTGAAGTGGAGTAGCTGGGAAGCAAATTAGCAAACCAATAAGGGATGCTGATATTGAAAGTGGAAGTTTGAAGTGCTGTGTCACAGGCCAGTCATGTAGACACTTTTTAATCAGAACATTAATTATAGTCTTGATGTCAATAATAGTAACTCTAAGCAAATCAACCTTCTTCTGATTGATAACTAATATAATTCCAAATTGAAAAAAAAACTGCTTGAAAATATTAGGTAGTCAGCAAAGGCAGAAGAAATTGTCTGGGATATCATCTTCGAAGGAAAAGGCATGGACAGAGTGACACTTTTACTTTATTGGTTTCTCTCTGAGGGTTCTTCTCTGTTTCCTGAGACATGTAGAGAAACAGGTCAGATCAAAACTTACAGTCATACTGCCCTGAATAAATACACATTAGAAGAGACAAGATAGAAAGTGCAGAGAAAATGTGAGAGAAAGGATACCCACAATCTAAATTCAGCATACATGATTCTGTATATAGCTTTCTTTGAATTATTTCAATTACTCTGAGGACATGTGTGTGACAAGCAGGACTCCAAAGATCCAAAAAGAAAGTAGAACCTGAGAGGCTGAAGAAACGAGATCTATCTTTATATTCTACCTCTTGCTTGGGAAAAGGAGCTGGCCATTTAAATGCTGCTAATTCTCTTCTGTAGAATTCTGAGATAATAAATTTCTATTGTTGAAGCTGCCCAAACGTGTGCTTTGTTAGGACAGTCCCAGTAAACCAATACAATGAGCAAATCACAGGCATTCACATGAAACAAAGACTGTAAATCATGACCAGGTGCAATTTATCCCATGAATGGAAGATCAGTTTAACACTTGGAATCAATCAATGTAATTTCATAACACTACTAAGAAAAAGAAAAAAAATATCACTTCAGTAGCTGAATAAAAGTCATTTGACAACATTCAACACTGACTCATGAATTAAAGCAAAAAGAAAAACAAAAAAAGACAATAAACCAGAAATAAAGGCAATATCACCTACCTGAATCAGGAATTCTATGAGAAGCTGGCAGTTAGGTTATTAAGTGTCAAATGGCCTTCTTCCTCAAGTTGGGAGCCAGGGACTTGGTGTCCTCACCATTTCTGTAGTAAAGTACAAGACCTAGCTTTTAAAATAGGGGAAAAAAAGGAAAAAAAAAGAAAAACCAGAAAGGTAAAAAAAGAATGAGAAAAAGCCATAACATATAGTTAAAATATATACCTAATGTTATATTATTAAAATAAAGACCACTTAAAACTCAACATTAAGACAATAAGCAAGTTGATTGTAAGTTGGCGAAAGGCCATGACACACACCTCATCAACAATGCTACATGGATGGCAAATAAGAAGATAAATAGATGTTCTTTATCATATGCGATCAAATAAATATAAACAGGGATGATAGTTATGTATCATTAATACATATTAAAATGGCTAAAAATCTAGAACGTTAAAAACATCAAAAATTGATGAGGGACTAGAGTAACAGAAATCCTCTCTCATTTCTGATTTGAATGCAAATGCTGGAGTCATTGTAGAATTACAAGAGTAAGTACACTCCCACCATACAACCTAGCAATTGAATGTCTTGGTAACTACCCAAAGGAGATGAAAACTTACACTCTTGCCCTGATATCTATGGCAGTTGCATTCAAAATTTCCAAAGCAAGGATACAGGCAAGATGTCTGCCATTTGGTGAATGACATTCAGATAATGGGGTATTATTCAGTGGTGGAAATGAATGAGCTATGAAAAGATATGGAGGAAGCTTAAATTCATATTACTAAATGAAAAAAGCCAATTTGAAAAGGCTACCTATGATATAATTCTAGCTATATAACTTTCTACTGAAGATAAAAGTAAGGATACAGAAAAAATATCAAGAGCTTCAGGGAATGAGCAAAGGGAGTAGGAAGAGTGAAGCCAGTGTGTGTGTGTATGTGTGTAAAATAGGAAGGTTAGAAGGGAAGATGTTAAAACTTTACTGAGAATGACTTTTTTACTTAGAAATTCTATGCACCTATTAAAACAAAACAAAAGCAAAAACCTACTAGAACCAATGAGTGAATGTTGCAAGGCAACACTTTAAAAAAAAACTTAAATAGAGGAAGAAAATGTACTTTCTATTGTATTGTGTGAGGTCAGAATAATGCTGACAGTAAACCCTGACAAATACATTTCATGGAAAGAAAATTATAGACTAATAGCTTGTGTGAACACATGACAAAATTCTTAGAAATACTTTAGCAAATCAATTTACAGGGTTGAGCACTGTGACACAGCAGGTTAAAACATAGCTTGGGCTGCATGCATTCTATAGCTGAATGTATTAGTCAAATCTTGGATGTTTTGCCTTTTTAATCCAGATGCCTGATGATGTGAGTTTGGGGCAGTAGTTGATCATCTGTGTATTTGGGTCCTGCCAATCACAAGTGATAACTGGATGTAGTTCTGAACTTTTGGTTCAGTCTGGTTCCGTTGAAGGTGTTGTGTGTGTTTGGTAAGTGAGTCACCAGATGGAAAACTTTGTCACTCCATTCCCTTTACTCTGCCTATCAAAGAAATAAATCATTAAAAAGCCAAAACCAAAATATAGAAATGATTACATATTATGATCAAGTGGTATTTATACCACTAGCAAGAACAAATTTGGTTTAAATTTGAAATCAAGTATTGGGCTTCAGTATATACATGAACTTTTAGAAAAATAAAAACTATATATTCATTTCAATATATGCAGAAGAAATAGTTGATAAAATTAACCTTCTGTTCCAGTTAAAAACGCTCAGCAGCCATGGGTCCAACACGATACCCTAGTGGCTAAAGTCCTCACCTTGAACGCGCCAGAATCCCATATGGGCGCCAGTTCTAATGCGAGCAGCCCACTTCCCATCCAGCTCCCTGCTTGTGGCCTGGGAAAGCAGTCGAGGATGGCCCAAAGCCTTGGGACCCTGCACCCGCATGGGAGACCTGGAGGAAGTTCCTGACTCTTGACTTCAGACTGGCGCAGCTCTGGCCATTGCTGTCACTTGGGTCGTGAATCAACAGATGGAAGATCTTCCTTCCTGTCTCTCTTCCTCTCCGTATCTCTGCCTTTCCAGTAGAAATAAATAAATCTTTAAAAAATGCTCAGCAGCCATGAAAATGGAAGGTACAAGCATTAGCATTTTCTAAAGGAAACAACTGATGTAGATGTGCAGAAAGATGGAGGCGGAGTGGCAATGACAGGCAAGCACACAAGAAATTGATTGGGGCCCAACATGGTAGCCTAGTGTTAAAAGTCCTCACCTTGCATCCACCAGGATCCCATATGGGCGCCTGTTCTAACCCCAGCAGCCCCGCTTCCCATCCGGGTCCCCTCTTAAAACCTAGGAAAGCAGTAGAGGATGGCCCAAAGCCTTGGCACCCTGTATCCACGTGAAAGACCCGGAAGAGGCTCCACGCTCCTGGCTTCGGATTGGCTCAGTTCTGGCTGTTATAGCCACCTGGGGGGAGTGAAGCAGTGGACAAACAATCTTTCTGTTCTCTCTGCAGATCTGACTTTCCAATGGAAAAAAAATTTTAAAGAAAGAAATTGACATGTGTGGAATTAGTACATGTGAAATTTTGGGACATCATTACACTAAAAATTATAAGAAAATGATAAGAAGATTTGTGATCAAGCTAGGAAAGCAGTCTGGAGGCAGAATTTTTCTTTGGGAATTTTGTCTTTTCCCTTAACGTCTTCAGTAGAGTCCATGAAGCCTGCCCACATAAGGAGAGTTGCTTGCTTTATACAAAGTCTGCTCCTTTAGAATATTAGTCACTGTGTAAGAATACCTGACATCTAGGCTGGTATTTGACAAAACAACTGGAGAACATCACCTAAATAATTGACACACAAAACTATGCATCACGGAATGAAATGTCTTTGGGTTTATGCCATGTTTTATTCCTACTAGGAAATGTCTGAGGCTATTTTACTTCAGAAAGAAAACAGTCTCATTTAACTCAGTTTGTCAGATTCAAGGGCATGTGCCATAACATTAGCTTAGTACTGATGAGGACCTCATGGTGAATGGACGTGCATGTGTAGGAGTGGGAAATTACATTGTAAAGGAAAAAGCCAGAGAGGTGGTTTCTCACAAGTCTTTCCAAGGGCACATCCTCAGTTAGTCCATGGCACAGCTCAAGACACCACTTCTGAGCATCCCTACCCTGAGGACCACGCTTCCAATACATGAATCCTTAGGAGACAAGCCCACTTGTATCCAAATGGGTGCAATCCACAAATTGATAGAAGTCATCAATGAAAATTCTGTAAATCAACAGATACTTCATCCTTCATTGTGAAAGACTCAATGCTTTTCCTCCAGGATGAGGAAAAGGGCAAGGATCTTTCGCCAAAGTAGTAACAGGAGTCCAGGTTGAAACGGAGGTTTATATGCACCAAAAATAATGATGTTTTCTTTGAGAGATTCTTAGGGACACGAGGCAAGACTGTGTCTAAGTCTGTTATTGAAAATTGAAATATAGTAAACAGCTATTGAATGAATTGATACATAACTGGCAAATCAGTCATAAAGTTACTGTGGACAAAGTGGGGTCAAAGCA
Organism: Ochotona princeps; assembly: GCF_030435755.1. Classification (NCBI taxonomy): domain Eukaryota; kingdom Metazoa; phylum Chordata; class Mammalia; order Lagomorpha; family Ochotonidae; genus Ochotona; species Ochotona princeps. The sequence continues at coordinate 34,617,760 of NC_080832.1, read as the reverse complement.
AGGCTTTATGGTTACCATGATGGCTGTCACCTTCGGTTTCTTCTGAAAGAACTCAGGCACTTTTGCTGGTGATACTGGATTCTAATTAGAGGAAAAAAGTTTCAGTTCTTTAATTATTAATATTCCAAAGATAAAAGAACAAGACTTCTATAAACATTTGTGGAATTCATCTTTCCTCTGACAACAAAGTGAACAGAATTCTACCTAGGAATAACTGGGGCTAGGTTCTTACAGTCCTATCTAAAATGAAAACGAAAATTGGCCCTTTGCCTGATATACTAATGCAGGGGCAATCTCCTCCGGCTTTCTTCCAGAGCAATCAATGAATTGTTTTGTATACAAAGTGTGCACTTCTATTTGCAGTCCAGTTTCTTTGAATTTAAATGATGAGTTATTTGCTTTCCAGACCATTCCTTCATGAGTTCAGTTGAAAGGAGCCTTTACACCTGTAATATATTAAGCTGAGAATTCAGGAAGCTCTCAAGTGTGCCGTAGGCTACAGGGAGAAAGAACATATCCTCGGCTGGCAGAAAGGGTGGATGATAGCCACTTGACAGAGAAGTGAAAAAGTTATTCTTTTTGTGTCCCACCCAGTGAGTTATAAGTGCATCCCTACTGACTGTTTCCTGTCTGTTTCTAAGCTTTCCTTGCTGTTGTCTATCTATTCTGGTTTTTTGTTTATTTGTTTGTTTGTTTGTTTTGAGGGGTTTCTGGAGCAATTGTGATGGTCATTACGAGAGAGGGTGGGGACTCAAAGTCGGAACCGGGCAAGGACCAGAGATAGCTCCTCTTTCTAGTCCTGAAGGAAGTTTACTGTTCTTCTGTTTCTGCGGACCGCTCAGGGCTTCTGTCAATTAAGCTGATCTTATGTAATGAGGAGGAAGAAATCTACTTTCTGCAGTGAGAAATTTAAATTAAAACACAGATACTTGTAAGTAAGGAAAAAAAGTTATTCTTTTTTGTCATGGATAGTAAAACTGTACTGATATTCAAAGTACATTAAATTGGAAACTAGTGTGGGATACAGAGAAACATGTGATACTGCAAGTGAGACAGACAAGCCAGCATTTTATCAGTGAAAGTTACAAAGGAATCTCGAGTGCAACTTATTGATTCAAGTAGCCAGTCAGCTGGACTAACAGAATCCCAGGAGAACTGTGTTTTGACTGTAAGGAAAGGAACACAGTAGGTCTAACAAGGACTCAAGTTTGGCTTAAAATGCTGTAGGAGCAATTTTGGAAATTAGTTACTGTGAGACACCTTAACATAAAAGTGATAATATTTGGAAAGCATCTACAAGTTCAGGAGCAAGGCAAAAACAAACAAAATGAAATGATAACAACAACAACAACAACAAAAAACCCAAAGATGAGGATTTAGTTCATTGTCATGTGTTATATTATATATATGCATTATATAAAATAGCAAAACCAAGTCACAACATACAGATTTTAACCTAGGTAGAAAATACAAAATGACGTGTGTCATGTTGTCCCAGAAAAGTGGTGTTCTAAGATTCCTCTGAACTTTTCTCTTTTCTCAAATTGTGTTTCGCCCCCACCTGTGAAGGAGAAAAGGAAATGAGCAGAAGCTGTTATCATCCTCACAGAACGTTTTTGGCTCAGCGGCTGAAAGTGACAACTGAAGTTATAGGAAAATTGGTGGAGATACAATTTGATAAAGTATTTTTTCTTTCAGAACTTGGAGTATATAAACTGTGAAACAGAAGTTGACAAAGCCTAAAGATCCAATCCATAAAGAAGAAGTAAGCGGAGTGTTGGTTTAGAGAGAAAATAAAAAGAGAGAAAATGAACACATAATGGGTTTTACTGAACCCTTCGTTCTCTCCGGGTCTTCCAGTTTCTGCAGACAAAGGAAAACTGTTGGAAAGTAAGAAAGACACAGCAACAAATAGACACCACCAAGACTTCCAAAATATGCTCCAAGTGTATATATTTATAAAAAAAAACACTTGAGATGGAATTAAGGCATGCAATTAGTATGATTTAAAAATAACTTATCAAAAGATATTTACTGTCTTCATAAAGAGTCTTTATAGAGATGAATCATTACAAGATGAATCATTAGAAGACAAAAAATACTTTAGGGTTGAGCATAGGGGTGCTCTTTAAATAAAATTTTGGAAATAAAACTCCATTTTGGAAGAGTTACTGTCATTAAATATAGTAACGGAAATCTCAAAAACCTTTAGACAGGGTGTAAAGTCAACTTATTTAAATCAATTGCTTCAGCATTTTTTCTTCAACATTGACCAATGCCTGCACTGTCCTTGGATGGTAAATGGCAGTGCAAAGATCTAATACACTTTGCCGGGCACTGCAAACCCTTAGATGATGTTCACAATGCTTGCTGCAAAGTTGTGTATATGACTGTATAGAAGAAACAACAGGTTATACCTCCATGAAAGTTTAGAGAGATGTGCATGGAATACACACAAAACATGGAAGGAAAATCTCATAGGACACAAACCCATTAGAAGGGTTCTCAAACTACAGGATAGAGAAAGACAGTACCTATCTTATTCAGTACTGTATTTCCGGTTCCTAGACTTCTGACTAACTTAATGGAGTACTTAGAAGATTTTTATATGTTTCTTAAAAAATTATTTTATTTTATCACAGTTTCATAGGCTCTGGGATTCCCCTAACCCCTCCTCACACCTTATCCCCATATTAAATTCCTCCATATTGTTACAGTAGTACAGATCATAACCAGTCATGATTGTCTCACTGCAGGCATGGACCATGCAGAGTCCAGCATCTTATTGTCTAGGTAAATTCAACAGTTTCATTGGGAGACCCTGCTTGGTCTGAAAGTAGAGCTGGCAGAATATTATCCCCTCCAATGAAAAGCCACAACACAACTTCAACAACAGGAAGAAACATGGAAATTTACAACATCATGAAGTTAATTGACATGGTATTGAGTGACCAATATGTTAGAAAATGCAAGTTCTTAACCACATCCTATAACTACTTCCTTAACATCTCAATTTTAGTTTATAACACATTCGGCTACTATAAACCTTAAAATGGTTATAGGGTACTATTCACCTCTCTTGTGTCTATTTTCATTTTTATATTTAGCAGCTTATAGCGTTGAAATATGATTTTTACTGAACTTTCTGAATTTTAGGATAGTCCAAACAGGCTTATAACTCTAACAAGCCATATGTTAACAATTGAGGAGCAGAACAGTGTTAAGAGTGATGTGCAGGGAAATCTTCAATACCTTAGTGAGGAGTAACTGATCTTTGTGTCCTACATAGTAAAATATATGTTAGTCCAAGCTGACTTTTTCTTGTCAGTTCTAAGCTTTCCTTATTGGTCTCTGTCTGTCTATCTGATCTAAGTGTGGGGGCCCCGGAGCAACCCTGGTGGTCACTGCAAGAGAGGGTGGGGATCCAAAGTTGGAACTAAGTGAGGACCAGAGAAAGCTCCTCTCCCGTGTCCCGAAGAAAGTTTACTGTTCTTTTGTTTCTGCGGACCGCTCAGGGCTCCTGGCTGTTGTTCTGATGACATTAGATCCTGTGAGGAAGGATCTGGGCTTCTTCCATTCCATGTGGGAGATCCGATAGGGAATGATTGACCTCAGAGTTCTTGGCCTACAAGGCCACTCCAATTCTCTGGGATCTCCTTGGCAGTTGGGATATAGTCCTTGGTGTCCATACTGATAGTCCTTGATGAGGTACCACGGGTCTCTGGGGTTAGGATACGAGCTTCCTACTGTCCTCCTGTTCCACTCTGTGGTCCCCTCCTGCTTTTGTGCATAATACCTCCTGGTAAGAGGCTGTCAGGATCGCTCTTGGATCCCATTGCATGTCTGTATAGTTTTTGGTAATGTCTAATGCAGATTTGAGTCTGCTGTCTGTAAGTTACTTGTTATAATCTTGATATGTTATATTTAACATCTTCCTCACACCCTCTAAGAAGGTGGAAGGTTTCTCTGCCCTCTCGACTCAGAATAACATAGGGTATCAAAAGCATATCAGGCTTTTCAGTTCTTTGATGTAATTATAAGCAGTCTGTCTCTCATTGATTATTGGTTCATTGGTTACATCACAATATTTTATTGCATATGATACAGGTTGTTTGAGGGTGTAGTAATATTACAATTTACAGGTACTATTTTTAGGATTGACATCATTTCATCTTAAATTAAGGCAAACGTGTGGTATCTAACCTTTTGGGATTAGCTCATTTCCCTTAGCATAGTGATTTCCAATTGGGTCCATTTGGCCACGAAGAAATGCATGTCTTTTTTTTTAATAGCTGAGCAGTATTCCATGGAATAAATTAGCCATAGCTTTCTTATTCAGTCTTATGTTGATGGGTATTTCGGTTGCTTCCAAGTTTTTGCAATTATTGATTGTGCTGCAGTGAACATAGGGGTGCATGTTGATTTCTCATGTAACAGGTGTTTTGGATAGAATGACAAAATAAATTAATAATAAAATTGTCTTGGGTTGTTAAATTCCATTGAGGAAGTGAAACTGATTCTTCTAGAACAACATGGGAAAAAACACATCAATATACTCAACAGCATAAGAGGGGAAAATTGCTTGATCAACAGCCATTGGGTTTTAGTGGCTGCCGGTCTTGTATGGAAGGTGAAATATCCCAAGGCTGGAGACCTGGAGAGGTGGGCAGGAATCATCATTTGAGATGGATTAGAAAGAAGATTTTAGATGGAAAGTTGCTGAGATTATAGAATAAGATCACTTATCTTGAATTTTATTCCTGAAGGAAATGAGTTTAGCAAGCACAGCTTCTAAAGGAGTTGAATGAGCCATGTCAATCGTGTGGAGAAAGTTCTGATACTTTAAGATGTGAGAGGTGTTTCTAGGTGGAGACAGCACAGAATTAGGCTCTAGTGCAGCTCTAGGGACTGGTCACTTACTGTTTCAAATTATCTTTTCCATTGTTGCATAAATATGATAGCCCCCAAGGAGAATTATGCCCAAGGCTGAGCTTGCCTCATTTGACTGAGATATTAGGGTAATACGTTGCAATGAGGTTTTCAATGTTTTGTGTAGTTGTAGTTTGAATAAGACCCTCAGCACCTTGCTTAGAAGGTACACACAAACACTAGTTGCCTTTATCTCATCTGCCTCATGTCTAGAGTAGTCTTCCTTCATCATAAATGTGTGTCTCATAGATCTGCATCAGTGAGTGTATGGTTTAGTGTCTGGTATCTTTAATTTAAAAATGTATTTTATTTTTATTTGAAAGGGAGAGGGAGATAGATATTTTCATCTGTTTTTAATCTTGAAAAGCCTCCAATAGCTAGGTTTGGACAACACAAAACTAAGTCACATGTGGGTGGCCATAACCCAACTTCTTAAGTCATTACCTAATGACACACAGGGTTTGCAGTTTATAGGAATATGGAATTTGGAGTAAAGCTGCCTTGAACAGTTTACTCCAGTAGAGGAGTTACTATTCCAAACAGTATCTTAACCACCTTGCCAAATGTCTTCTGCTTTTCTCTGTTGTTTTTCTTTTTCTGCAGAACATTTATGTTACTCTTCTTCTTGTACTGAAAATGGTTACCTGTAGTCTTTCCAATAAGCAGTGTTTATCAATAGCATTAAAATGATCTACTGGAACTATCAGGGTTACTAAGACTACCTCAACCTTGTATGGTTCTCATTCTTGAAATTGCTTTTCACCAATTTTTCACCAAATGTCAGCCATTCATTCAGGCCCACCTCAGTCCCCATCTACTCTAAGAAGACGTAATACTTTTGTTTTGGAGGATGTGGGACATTTCTGTTTGTGATAACATCATGGATAGATTATAAACTCATTAGCTGTCTGTTCTTACTTAATTTGTTTCTTTCACAGTGCTGAACTCAAAGCTTGGTAAATGATAGAGAATTCATTACATTATCCGTAACTTAAAGAGAATTCACCTGTCAATAGAGAAGGGATTTCTCAATTTCTGGACAATACTATTCTTCCAATCATTCCTAACAAGGTTTGAGTAGCTGCAGAATCAGTAATGAGATATTGCATATTTACTATCCTCTCCTGTCAGATATCTGCTTGACATCTGTCCTCCTGTTTATTTTTCTCTACCACCAGCAAGTTGTTCTACTCTATGACTATGGGGCAATTGTGTTTAGAATATGACATGAAGTAAGCTTGGAAAAAATTTGTGCATATTACTGCATAAGAGATGTTGTTCTTCACAAGGTCATGTGATATGACAACTCTATCACTGGAATGTTCTGTTCATAAAAATGAATGCAACAAAAATGGAATTGTTACATCATGCACATGACTTTACAAATTTATTCTCAGAATTGGTGAAGTAGTTACCATAAATAGCTGCTTATATTTGTTATGTATAAATATAACAATTCAGTATAAATTTATCCTCAGTGTCTGGTTTACTCAACTGGTTGTAAAATATTTATTCTGTTATAGAAATATAAGGGATGGACATTTGGTGCAGTGATTAAGGTGCCTTATGAGAAACCTGTGTCCCACATCTGAGTTCCTTGGAGTAAGTCCTGTCCCCATTCCCAATTCCAGGTTCCTGCTAATGTCCAGCAGGGGATCACTCAAGTAATTAGGACATCACCATGAATATGACAGACCTAGACTGAGTTCACTGCTCCTGGTTTCAGGCAGGACCAACCTAGTAATTGTGTACAGCTGAGCAGGAAGCAGCAAATGAGAAATCTCTGTGTCAATCTTTTTGCCTATCAAACAACAACTAAGAATATAAATTTAAATTGGAATTGTACTTGGTTGAATTAACCCTTATGCTCCATAGAAGTAGAAACAAGGAGCAAGCATATTTGGTCACTTATAAACAACAGAACTGTTGCATAAAAACATCTGCCCTGAACATTGGAATGTTAGCATAAATTTGTTACTCTCAAAGTATGTTCAAATCCTTACCTTAGCTCTTCTGGAATGACTGTTTTCTGTGCTCCCAAGGAGAGTATGCACTTATTAATTAACAAAAAAAAGATAGTGGTTTTTTTCTGATGGATAATTCAGACAGGACAAACTAATGTATTTTCTACATTTTTTTCTGCAAGGAGAGTTGCGTTTTTATTTCTAATGACCATAGCAAAAAGTTTTCTCCCTGAGGTGTGACTTGGAAGGGAAGCCAGTCATTTTTCTCTGCAAATATCCGTGGTGGTTACTCCCAAGAGAACCTGCCTAAAGGTCCTTTAGTTATAAGCCTTCTCAATGACGAAAAAATAAACTCTGCAAAGCCATAGAGGGGTGGCAAACAAACTAAGTCCTCTATCCTTTGGGCTTTTGCACAGCTCTTCAGGTTGAGTGCTTCTTAGGTCCTTGGTGCCTTGACATCTATCAATTGGTTGTTGTTTTGAATTGAAATGGGGTAGAAATTTCCAATACTGGAACTGGAAATACTAGGAGATCAATTTAAGACTGATCAGCATACATTCACATGCTCTCTAAATGCTGTTTCACATAAATTCAATGTGCCAAAGAAGTAATGCAGAATCCTCAAAGATGAGAAAATCAATACAGTTAGATACTGTTTTTGATGGCTGGACAGAGTGTATGAATCCTCCCCAAAGCAGACTGTGTATGCGTTGTTCTTATGTTTTGTTACTGTTAAGAGAATAGTGAACCTAGAGATGGAGAGGTCCTTTTACTGTATGTGAAATATGCTAGTGTTGATAACTCATTACTACTTCCTCTTTTCCTGGTCTGTCTTTAAGAGTTGGATCACATCAATCTTACTTTGCACAGAAGCTAAATCTGGAGTAGAAGTTGTGGAGGCTTTCATCCTTAAGCCCCCACCAAACATTATTACAGGAGCCACAGGAAACACTATTGCTTTATGAATGTGAGGTTTCAAATACCATTCTCTGAGCACCCAGGTTTTTTGTTGTTGTTTTTTTTTTTAAAGTTTTTTTTTTTTATTACAAAGTCAGATATACTGAGAGAAGGAGAGATAGAGAGGAAGTGGAGCTGCCGGGATTAGAACCAGCGGCCATATGGGATCAAGGCGAGGACCTTAGCCACTAGGCCACGCAGCCGAGCCGCCCCCCCCCTTTTTTTTTTGCTGTAGCAGCAGTTTCTACTACCTTAGAGAAGCTCCTATACAATTCAATGTTTTTCGGAAATGCCTATTTTTAAAAAATAAATTGTTTTTATTGTAAATTCAGATTTACAGAAAGAAGGAGAGACAAAGAGACTTTCTGTCTGCCAGTTCACTCCAAAGCCAGGAGCCACAAGGCTCCTCTTAGTGTCCCACATAGGTGTACCATCTCAAGGATTTGGGCCATTCATGGCTGTTTTCCCAAGCCGCAAGCAGGGAGCTAGATGGGAAGTGGAGCAGCCAGGACACAAATCAGCATCTACAGGTGAGACTGTCGCATGCAAGGTGAGAATTTTAGCCACTCGGCTACCGAGCCAGGCCCTGAAATGCCTACTCCTAAAATGTTAATTCAAACTTATTTTTGTAACAAATCTTCACAGTTTTCTCTCATCTCCAATTATGGCCAACACAATACCAAAGTGCACAAACTGATCAGAGATTTCATTTATTGATTCAGCATGCAAGACTAACGATGTGTAATTGTATTTCTCAGTGATGACTGCATTTGATGTTCAGTTCTTTTCACTAAGATTACAAAGAAGAGGGGTAATGAAATAGCAGAATATTTAAACCTAAAATCTATTCCAAAATTTCCTTTGGCAGCCATGAATGTGGACTTTCAAAAAATAAACTTGCAGATTAGCTGCAATCAGTACTGTGAACCGATGTCTGAGAACTCTGAGCAGTTTCAGTATCTGCCCTAGGTTTTGATCTGTGCCCAGGCTATTGCCAGGTTGCTCCTGGTCTGAGAATGGTATAGAGACTTGTGTTGGCATCTGCCCAAGACAGGTCTTTGCTGGGGGTACTCTTTGCTCCAAAGCTCTCTGTGGTTAGCGGTGCTTTTGTCAGATGTTACACATCTGGAAGATCTTGGAAGATCTTCCTAGCACATTAACCTTCACTATGTGTCTGGTTTTCCTTGTGAACTCAGTCCTCTGCTCTATCATGCTTCCTCGTCTTCCGTCTTTTACAGGCTTTGCTCATCAATAGAGTTCTTGATCTCCTATATTTTTCTCAGAGTTTGTTTTCAAGAAAATCCAACTGATCTAGTATTTTGATATTTTTAATACTTTGTTCAATCTCATTTACCCATACAACCTCTCTTTGTTTTTTTTAATCAAGCTTCCCAAGAAGCAGAATTGAGACTGCAGTTTTAGTTCAAGCAATTTAAATTGCTAAAACTTTCTGAAAAAAAAAATAGGTTTGGCCATTGGACAGAGTGAACAAGATAATTGAAGGCTAATCATTGAAAGGGAGATGATCATAGTGGGCTGGTTCTACTGAAAGCTCATTGAGGAAGTTATCCCATCACTCTCAGAATTGTCTGCAGGAAGCTGGGGAAGGAGCAATTTTCATCAATCCCATCCTTGCATTGTCGAGGGTTGGCCTTATGTTGCACTGCTTGTATGTGGATGACTGAATGGTGTCTACAAGCAACCCTATAGTGAAATAGCACAGAATTCCTTTGCTAGGACATGAGACACTGAGAATCTTCATCACCACTTCATTTGTCTAAAATGTCTCCCATTTATCGCAATCTGTGTGATTTCAAAATGAAGAAAATAAATACAGTGCAAACATATTACTATTTTTAAAGATAATTACTTTTTAATGTCTAATTTAATACTTTACTAAATTTGTTAAACTGTTGATACTCATTCATCAAATTCTAACCGGCAAAAAATAAATAAATAGAGATTCATATTATGCAGATGTTTTTTCTTTCATGTGGTTATTAGAATAATCAGTTTGGATGAACTAGCACTATTATCAAAGTTGACAAATACTACTAATGGACTGCTATACAAATGAGGCGTAGGATCCTGTGTATTTCTTGAAAGACTGTCTTAACTATTTTAAATGCTAATTTAAGAACCAGATTTCTAAGAATTTATCATCGGGCCCGGCGGCATGGCCTAGCAGCTAAAGTCCTCACCTTGAACGCCCCGGGATCCCATATGGGCGCCGGTTCTAATCCCAGCAGCTCCACTTCTCATTCAGCTCCCTGCTTGTGGCCTGGGAAAGCAGTTGAGGACGACCCAAAGCTTTGGGACCCTGCACCCGCGTGGGAGACCTGGAGGAAGTTCCTGGTTCCCGGCATCGGATTGGCATGCACCGGCCCGTTGCGGCTCACTTGGGGAGTGAATCATCGGATGGAAGATCTTCCTCTCTGTCTCTCTTCCTCTCTGTATATCCGGCTTTCCAATAATAATAAATCTTTAAAAAAAAAAGAATTTATCATCTATTACCATATTATAAATATTTTAATTAGAGAGTTACTCATCGTAACATCACAACATTTGGAATCCAAGTGACAGTCAATGAAGCATTTTTCATTTCTGTATTAATGGTTGCTAAAATAACATCTGAAGGAAATGATTCAATTTTTTATAAGATAAAGAACTCCTTGCATATGTTTCAATCAGTATTGAGACACTGTAATTTACAGTGTCTCTAAAGAATTGGTTCTTAGAATTAGCCTGTGTCAGAATCACTGGAGAGTTATTCAGTCTGGAGGAGGATTTGGGTGTGTACCTTTCCAAGAAGTTCTTAGGTGATGTTAAGACCAATAGTCTTAAGCCTCACTGAAAAATTACTACTCTGTAATATTAATTTATTTATTCATCAGTTTGGCTATTCTGTAAAAATCTTGAAAAATGCCTACTCTAAGCCAATTTTGGAAGCTCATACAGTAAGCAAAATGTAGTTTCTTTAATGGAGGTTATTTTTATGAAGGAGTGTATAGATTTAGTTTATATCACACAAAAAAATAAGTGTTTAGCTTCCACATCATTTTAATACCACTCACAATTTGTCCATTTTGATTGAATCAGTATGCTACATAGCAAATTTAGACAATTAGACTTGAAATAAAATCTGATGAATCCAATGCAAAGGAATCACATTAAACCTGAAGATTCAGGTTGGTCTGAAGACCTTATATTTATAAAGAGTGACTGATACACTCTGTTAGTTTTCCAGCGTTGCCACAACAAAATACGACAGACTGGGTGGCTTCCAGAACAGAAATGCGTCTCTCACAGTTCAGGACATGGGGAGCCTGAGATCAAAGTGTCAGAAGGAGTGATTTCGGTAAGGCCTTTATTCTTAGCTCACAGGTGGCTGTCTCCATGTTGTGTCCTCACATGGCCTTTTCTATGAGCCTGTGCAGTCCAGTGTCTCTTTCTCATTCTATAAGGACATCATTCACACGGGATTACAGTCTCACCCAATTAGCCTCATTTTAACATAATCGTATCTTTGGTGACCAAAAGATTAGTCAGAAAATAAATCACCCCAGATGATTAAATGGAAGGCTTCCCTCTAAGGAACTCAGTTAGAGAGCTAGAGACAAGGTAGAGCAAGCATACTGAGGTGGTTGCAGCTCCTAGAGGTGCCACCTCTGGAATGAAAGTTCCAAGGAAAGAAATCTTGGTGTGAAAGCCTGATAAGACCTGGAATCATGGTGGATGGAAAACACAGGGTGAGTCACAGACAGGTGGACGAGTTGGGAGTTGGGAGTGAGATAACCACAAAAAGAAATCAAACCAAAGCAAGGATGTGGAGAAATTAAAACTCCTCAACACTTTCCTTCTGCTCTCTGTTCTTCTGATGATATCTTCCTCATTCAAGTTCTACCAGGCGAGCTGGGAAGTTGGGTAACACGGTCAACCAGATTAGCTTAGATGAGAGAAATGTGATGGAGGGAGGAGTGGTTGTTGAGGTAATAGCACAGGAGCTGTAATGGGGACTGAATGTCTTTCAGTCTTGATATTCAGACATCACTGGGGATTACAAATTCATACTTATAAAAGAACCCTTTGATTAATTGACCTATGTACTTAATAATGGCTTAATTAACTTTTCCTGACCATGTTTGTAATCAGTGTCATGGTAATTTCACTACTGATCGAAAATATTTTTCCAGTCTTTTGGAGTATATGCCTGAGTGGCGACTAATTCTATGAAGAGACTTTAATAGGAAAGTCTTGGCAGTTTTCCTATGGTGACAAAGTCTTTCTATCTCTGCAAAGAGTTGTACAATTTCAGAAACTGCTAAGTGGATAGTACATGAATTTTATAGAGTTGGAGAGTATTTTCAGGATAATTTGTGAGCAAGAACTGTATTAAGTGACATGATAAATGAATCCCAGAAGAATAATAGTAAGCCATTTTTGTGTACAAAACAACAGAATATCAGGAAATATTTAACAATATTCTGGTCTTGTTTATCAAATAATTAGAACTACTTAACAAGACGAAATCTACCAGCTGATGAATTCTTCCCCATTCCCTGCATTGTTTTTTGGCTTTTTAGAAAGCAGCACATGATGATGGATAGGATATTTCTCTTCAGCAGTTTCTATAACTTCATCCAACAAAGATTTGTAAGTTAAATCTATCTGAGCATATACATCCCATCATTCACTTTTCTTAGTGGACAAAATATGCAAAACTATTGTAAACAATTTTCTTGCTTAATTGCTTGCTTTAATTTCATTATTGTAAATTTTTGTTTCTCATATTATTATTTGAAATACAAGATACTTCAGAAATTTGGTGGAAAGTGGGGAAAATCAGTCAGGGGGGTGAGAATTTGGAGGAGGATAATCCCAGACCCTATGGAATTGTACCATAAAATTCAACATAAAAAAATGAAAGTAAAAAAAAGGCAATGTTTATTTTGGTGGGAAAAAAGTTACATCAATTTATCTGAGGGGTTTTCAACAAGTTTAAGAGATGCACATTATGAAAAAAATATGAATTTGAAACATTTGCACCAAAAGAGGTATCTTTTAATTCAGTTGCCATAAATTTGTTGAAGTACCTTTGTGGTTGTAGTACTTATTTTATCTTTCTGAATTTTAAGTTAGAAATAGATATCTTGGAAAGAATTAATCTTAGGCTTGATCTTGGATTTTATGGATTTGACACTTGGCTCCTTCGTTTCTAGATATTTCTAGATACTTGATAAAGTTATTTAAGTTCAATAAACATTAGTTGTTTGACCTGCCAAATGAGGACTAATAACAGTATATTTTTCTAAACTATTTGGGGGAAAATATGGAAATGTATTTTGACTATTCAGCAAATAAAAATTTAAAAATTAAGATATAAATTGCGGTTATTAGTGGATATAGATTACACATTTGACATATCTAATATAATGCTTAGTTGTTTATAAGCATCAAATTTCTCTATGTTTATATCACTGGGCATTACCAAATTGAAGGAATATTATATGCAGCATTCTCATACTTAGTATATGATATGGTCACTTAATTATGATATTCCTAAAAGTAATATTACATTAAACAATTTTAAAATATCATTTATTTTCATACTTATTCATCTGTAAGTGATTGTTCTTCTGATAACTTATCTGAAATAAGGATTTAATATGAAGTAGTACATATCTTTTTAAACACAGACTATAGCAATAATTTGGGTTGGATTTTAGAGTAAAAATTATCTGTCTGTTGAGTGCTTTCTCTAGTCAAATTCCCGGATATTCTAATGTGTTAACATCTCCATCTGTCTTTTCCTTCATTAGTGAAGCTGGTGGTATAGGTAATCTCTCAGGTGAAGCAAGAATCGTGTGAGCTTTGGAAAACTCTTATATGAGGTTATAAAGCATTCTATTTCTATTTCTATTTAGATTTACTCTTCAAAAATTGATGGCAAATAATTATAGCAGCGGATAGTTAATTTTTGCTCAAACAGCACATGATTAAAACTATTTGTGCCTAGTGCAGTTTTTAAACAGTTATATCACCAGAGATTTATTTCTGGAGAAGAGCAATTCATATCCATGTCAAATATGCCTTCATTTTTCTACTACATTATACAGTATTCTGTTCATTGCATGTAGTAAAAAGAAAAAGTAGATAATTCAAGTGAAAATGGATTACAACCAAGGAAACACAATAGGTTTCACTGCTATATGAATCTAGAAGCATAGTTAGCCCTGAGTTTTTTTAAAAATTAGTTACCTACTGATTTTATTTATTCAAAAGTCAGAGAGGCAGAAAATGACAGAAAGCAGGCTCCCATCTGCTGGCTCATTCTTCAAGTGCATAGAATGGCTAGACCAGGTACAAGTTGGGAATCATAACTCAATCTGGGCCACTAATCAGATGGATGGCAGAGACCCAACCACTGACGCTGTCACCTGCAGCTTCCCATGTGAACTATTAGCAGGAAGCTGGAATCTGCAGAGTGCTGGCATTTGAACCCAGTCACTTCTATGTGCGATGCAATTGCCCATGCAGAGTCTTAAAGGCAAGGCCAAATAACCACCACAGTTGAGGTGAGTTTCATCCAGAAATATTATGATATCTTTAACAATACAATTATTTATCAGTTTTCATTTTCTCTTACTGTCAGCTTCATCATAGTTTTTTTTTCATTATGACAAAAGAGCTGTAATTGATCCAGTTTTATAACAACAGACTTCCAGAAACTGAATTGTTTCTTTCTCAAAATTATAGCCAGAATGCTAATAGTCACTTTGTTAAACCCCACTTCTGGCTGTCACACCTAAGATCACCTGCATGTTTATGCACTGACTGCTGTGTAGGAGATAAAAATGTGTAATTTGACTTATGCCAAAAAGATGTCATGTTTTAAAATTTACCTTCTTTCTGAATATATGAGCCTCATAGCAGAATGAAAGATAGCCAGATTAAAATCAATAATGTGTAGGAATGGAAAAATAAGGAATAAGTGTTGACTAAATGACAAAAATCTATCATTGACGCTCGAAGTCAGGAAAATAAGTTTTAATCAAACCAGATAAACTTCTCTTGGGAATTTTGTAAATATAATTATGCATCAAAAGACATATAGAAATAAATTAAAGAACATAAATTTTATGTCTACAAATATTATAGTAATCATGTTATGCCAGAGGTTACTCATTTGTTTTCTTATATCACTGTTAAAGTTTATGGGCAGAGAGATCTAATCTTATCTATAAAGTGTTTTTACTTTTCATTTGAAAGGAAGATTTAACAGAGAAAGGAGAGACAGAAAGAGAGGTCCTCCATCCATTGGTTCACTCTCAGCATGGCCATAATGGCAGGAGCTGAGCTTATCTGAAGCCAGGAATCAGGACCTTCTCCCAGGTATCCCAGGATTTGAGCCACCCTCCTCTGCTTTCCAGGTCATAAGCAGGGAGCTGGATCAGAAGTGGAGCAGTTGGGAATAGAATCCATGACTGTATGAGATGCTGGCACCATAGGCAATGGTTTATTTATTATTTGATGTGGAGGGAAAGAATTGAGAGACATAACAAAATAGCAAGTATTATGCAGCTTAGGGAAGAGATGTAGGAAGCATAAGTTGTAGATGCACATACTTTTAGGAGAATTCATGTTTTAAATTTTCCAGAAAGACAATGATGTTAACATCTCCTAAAATAATTCAGAATATGTGCAGACAGCAGTTTGGTAGTAAATATGCTGTATGCTATGTGTCAAAGAGATTACTGCTAAGCAGGCCATCCATGAATTATTGTCCATCAAGAAATGTCTTAGAGAAAGTTTGTCTATGAGTGGGGTGTAACCATGGTGAAGTGCAAGGAAAGACCCCTAACTGTATCTTAGTTTATGTACAAAGGAGTGGCAGGTAGCAGCTGAAAGAGCCTCTTTTTATAACAGACTCCATGAAGTAAGGGAAGGTCTAGCCACGTCCATTGTTCAGTGCTCTGGTTTGAAACGTGACACACCGAGGTACATGCTAGTTATTGATTTGTTTCTAAGCAACGGAGCATGGTAGAGTGAAGACTGAAGAGAAGTCAGTGTCATCTTGTTCCCTAGTGAATTTATAGCTTTGTAGGTAACAAGGGAAGCTTCTCCTATCTGAAAATTGTGTTTTTGTGTGGTGCACAGAAAACAGCAGCCAAGTAAAGGAGAACATTTTGCATGTTAACAGATATCAAATTTTTTTAAAGATTTATTTTATTTTTATTACAAAGTCAGATATACTGAGAGGAGGAGAGATAGAGAGGAAGCGGAGCTGCCGGGATTAGAACCAGCGGCCACATCGGATCAAGGCGAGGACCTTAGCCACTAGGCCACGCTGCCAAGCCCAACAGATACCAAATTTGAGGGAGATGCTGAATTAAGACTAGAGAACTGTTGGTGCACTTGTGTGAGAAAAAAAACACAGAAGGGGAGTAATAGGTTGGGGGATCCAAGCACGTTTTACAGATAAATGGAATCACAATCATTATTTTGGGGTTGTTCCTGTTAATGACATTATTTTGTATTGGTAAACATGCATACAAGCCTATTTCTTTTTAATGCCATGGCTTTAGAATACTAAATAAACCAAAAACAACAATAGAGGATTAATAAATTTCAAGGCAGAAAATGCTATGTATCTCAGGAGAATTCACTCTTACACCATTTCATGCCATTTTCTTTTTACTAATCCAGCTGTTAGAATTAATTTGACTTTTTTTTTAAACAATTGGGTTCTGGTTTGTTTTTGTAAGTAGCATATAGGAAATAACTGAACAAGCCATATTTACTTTGGATATAAATATGCTATTTGATATTTACTAACTCAGTAACACTACACATCCATTATAATAAAGATTGAAATTGTCTTTAAATGTGCCTTCTATAGCATATCTTCTACCCTACAGAAGTTTTTTTAAAATGTACTACTGTTTTCCCATTAAATTCTGTCTTATCTGTTCATCCCAACTCATATTCCCAGTCAAAGAATTCCATCATTTTTTGTCTAATCATTGGGTATTTTGTGTTGCTGTGCTTTGCTGCCATTGAGCTTCCATTTATAATGTATCTTTTAAGCAATTCCCAGAGAACTTGCAATTAATATCTGCACAAAGAGTTCTGACTGTGCTATTGAATTACTGAAGTTCCTATTTTTGGCAGCCTGATTTTGGCTGAGTTCTTTAGCTGTTTTGTATTTCAATTTCTCATTCTATAAAATGAAAATACTAGTATATATTTTCTTGGGAGTCAAGGTTCCTCTGGAAGCAGTCCTTAATTACTAAATATTTCATGTTAGTGTCTGCTCTTAAGCAAACTTGCCTGCTTTTCAATGGGATTTTTTTTTTTTTTGGCAAGGTATGGGGGTCCTGCATCAGCTGGTTTACTCTCCAAATGGGTCATAAATGATCTGATTGAAAGCCAGGAACAAGGGATTTCTTCTGTGTCTCCCATGTAGGTGCAGTAACCCAAAGGCTTAAGCCATCCTCTGCTGCTTTCCCAGATCATAAGCAGGGGGCTGCAATGGGACACGGAACAGGTGATTTACAAACAAGCACCCAAAAGGTATGCTGACACTGCAAGGCAGATGATTAGCCTTTTGAGCCACCACACTGGCCTTGCCATAGCACTTTAACACATAGTCTGATTAGAAGGGACTATTTGATTACAGCATATTCATTAGGTATTCTGTTATCACTTCTGAACATGAGAAGCTCCATAGCAGGGTGATATATCTTGGGGTGATATATCTTGTCTATCTTTGCAATTCTTTGTCATCATGGGCTGGACTTGATCTGTGATGGGCCTTCAAAACTACTGATTTATTTTTGTGGCGTTTAAATCTCTTAATCACTTGTTTAGTTTTCTGACTGCTCTAGGATTGTGAAGAGTTCTACCCTGACTTAGATCATCTTTCTGAAAGCCAAAGTCATTGATTTTGACATCTAACTGATGGTACTTTTTTACAATATGACTATAGTGATGTGGATCAATAATCTCTTATACATCGCATTGTTACTGAACAGGTACAGTGTACATGTTACATACTGAGCATACTGAGACCATTACACATGACATATATTACAAATCCACACTTTCGCTTCAGAATCTTCATTGTAATTTGTGAGACAAAGTTCTTCAAAATACAAATACATAAAATAATTCACCTAATATGTATGTGTGTGTATATATATATAAATAATTTATGTTTCACTTTTCAATGGTCATTCATATATATGGTCATTGAAAAGTGAAACATAAATTATTTAAAATTGCAAAGTGAAACATAAATTATTTAAGACTTGAAAGTCCGTATTCTTCCAGAAATTATAACTGTTAGCAAATATCAGAATCAATTATTTTTGTTCTTTTGTTGTCCACTGAAGACAAAAGTACCTCTGGCAATGTCACTTTCTTTATTATCTCTGCTGGTATGATCTGAAAAGTAAGATACTGAGTCAATGTTACAAAGCAAAAAAAAAAAAAAAAAAAAATACCTGCTGAAATCTGCTCAGAGGTTTGCAATATATTCGAAAGAGGAGTGCAATTTTCTGAGTAGGATCTTTTGACCCAATCTCACAACTGTAAGAACTTTTAGGCCTATGGCAAAAGTCTTAATCTAATAGTTCAGTTTTAAATTCAATCACAGTCTTACATTCTTATGCTTTCATATGACATTTCCTTAGCACTTAGCTATTTTCTCCAAGAAATAAAGCAATAGTATATGTCAAAATTACTATACACGGTGGACCTGGAACAGTTAATTATGCAATTATAAACAGTGTGCCTAATTGGTAAGGGCTGATTGGGCTGCTGACAGATCTGAAGTAGAATTTTTTTCCCTGTCGTTTATTAACTGTGACCTCAGCGAAGCTATTTAACCTCGCTGTATTTCAGTTTTTTTATTCAAAATTGAGAACATGGAGTAAGACAAGAAGTAAATGAACTAACAGATAGAAAACTCATAAAACAGTGATTAAATATTTGTCTTTGTTTGTTTCCTGCATTCAGGGAATGCTTTACCTGAAAAATCTTCAAGGGAAGGACAGCTTCTTCCCTGTCCAGAAGCGTAAATGGAAATTATTTATAATGCTTACCTGTTTGGCCTCCCTTGTACTTAGCCTTAGAAATCAGGTGCATGTAAGCCAGTACTTAATTAAGGCATAAAATTAAATAAATAGAGAAATGAGTCTGTTTGGGGGAAGGCAAGGTAGCCGTAGTGGTCATAAGTACTCATGGGCAGCTGTTGCAGTAGTCTGGAAGCAACATTCAGGATTGTTAATGGTGTCTCCTTGGATTCAACAGTGGCAAGAGAGACATACGGGCCAGAAGTTCATATAATATGGTTTCAACTGCTCCTTAGGCTATAGGCTTTCTGAGGCTGGCTCTCCAAATTTGCTGCAGTTTCTGTCAAAACATTGTTTTATTTTGAACCCACCGGTATCAGCCTTTGTTGCTTTCAGTGAAGATCCGAAGAATTACCATAAAATTAGGACTAAGAATGCAGGCAAGCAACAAGCCTAAAGGCAAATTATGATAGGGAGTGTGGGAGACTTGGGGGTTAAGAATACTGAGATTACTTAACTGACCTGAAGGTAGCAAATCTCTACTTCATATTAGAGGATAGAACCTTAGCAGTCAGTAGCATGTTCTACCCTGGCCACTAATTAAATTATTCCCTGTGGTGATCTATCAGGAAGTAAGCATTCAAAGAATGGCCATGAGAGGCCAGTGGTTGTTACAGAGTAGTATGATGGGAAACTCAATGCGAAGAAAAGTTTTTTGCCCCCAAGTATATGTATACTTTTTTTTTTTTCAATAGGATGTTTTTCTCAAATTCTAAGATACCTGGCTAAAGGCACTGAGGAGAATTTCTATGTCTGCACTAGAAGAAAAGTTTTTTTTCCTGCAAACAACTGGGATTGAAAACAAAATATATTAGGATTTTTGTACTGCTTATTTCTGTCGGCTGGGTGGATTCATGGTAAAATTCATTACTGACATTTTTCTTCATTTAAAAAATGTTATTTGTTCATACTTTTATTGTTGCACTAATAATAAATGGAAAAATGTTCAAATACAAAGATGAACTGGACAGGTGTTACTTTTCAGTACAGAGTCACAAGCGTAAACATAGATGTTTAATCACCTGGATGAATCTGTGTTCCTTTTGATTATAGTTGCCTTCAAGTAAAATTTTCATTTGTGTGGTTTAAATCAGTAAGCATTCGTGTTACTCCTTTTCTGGGATGTCTGGAGGCAAGTAGCAGTGGATGAGTTCAATAGCATCACAACGGCTGAGGCTATGTGTCTCCCCTTGCTCGACTGTCTGGCCAAAGGATGGACACTGCAGTTCTTGCTTCTAAAGTCATGTGTGCAACACAGGGTGAGGGAAAATAGAATACACATGTTACTCATTTCTCCTCTACTAAAACAGTGAGCACTATGCAAGAAGCAACCACAGGTTGATACTCTTCTACTGGCACATCATCACAAGGACGGACTCATGGGTCAGTTAATCCAGGTAATAAGGAAGTACGGTGGAGATTGGATGGAGAATGTCATCGTGGAACATTGATCTTGGCTGGATACATTATTTCCTAAATTGTGAACGTTAGCAAAGATGAAGTAAGGAAATTATAAAAAATTTATATATGTCAGTTAAAGAGATTTCCATGAGATTTTTTTTTTTTTGCCAGATCTTGAGTCTATGCTTGGAATCTACGTATTTAGGAAGTAGCAACATCTCCACTAACTCATCCAAACTACATAATGAAGGTACAAAAGGCCACAGAGAATCTGTAGTTTTCCTTTCCTAGGATCATAAACTGCAATCAATATCCAAATTTGGCAGAATTAAATACCATCATTGGAGGCTTGAAAAAACCCACTGGCAAATAAGAAAAAGCAAACAACTAATGGGTAGATGAAAAAACACACAATGACACAAGACATGGATGGAATGCACATTCAAAACAATAATGAAGTATCACTTCACTCTAGTTAGATTGACTAATTTTTTAAAATATAAAGATAACAAATGCTGCTAATGAGTCTGTAGAGAAGAAAGTATCCTAATACACAGTTGGTGGAAATATAAACTGGTGCAACCATTATGGAAAACAGTATGGAGATCCTTTAGACAACTCAAAATGGATCTATCATAGGACCCAGTTATCCTACTCCTTCGAATATATCCAAAAAATGAAATCCACATATGAAAGAATTATTTGTGTACTCATGTTTATTGCAGCTCAATTCATAATAGCTAAGATATGGAATCAACTTAGATGTGCTTAACCTGGTCATTAGACAAAAATGTTGTAAATATGCAAAATGGAATTCTACTCAAGCCATAAAAAAAGAATGAAATCTTGACATTTGCATGAAATGGATAGAACTACAGACAATTATAGAAAGTTCAACAAGCCAGTTTCAGGAAGACAAACATTGCACATTTTCATTGGTGGAGGCTAGTATACATTATAAGAGTTGTATGAATATAAGATTATTTACTGTATTATTATAAATATTGAATCATCCCATATAAGTGATATTTTATCCTGCATTCTCCATATTATAATCATTATGATTTCCTCACTTTGTAAAGTTACTATCTCTATTTTCAGAAAAACTAAAATACTAGGAGGTTGACCCCAACATTATGCTTCCTTTTTCTGGTTTACTGAGGTAAAAGATAAAATAATTTTCTCTGGCACTTGGATTTCCATAAGTTAGATTTCATCCATTTTGGAGCTCAGTGGTCTTACCACAGTATCCAATATAGTTAAATTTGTTCTTTATTGCTTATTTGGCTCACTTTACATGATCGCTTTGATGTATCAGCATGTTTCCAAAATCTCTTGAGAAATTCAATTAAATGATATGCTTGTTTTACTATAAAAGTGTTTTGAACTCAATGTAGGTGTACTTATTAAGATCTGAGGGATGATCAAAATATTTATGGAAAATGCCTATTACAAATAACTTGCATTCATTGCAAACATACATAAAATAAACATAGTTTAATTCCATTTTTTTCCACAAAGTTTTAAAGAAATGCACCATACAAGGGAAATAGCTGTTCATTGGAGTGTCCAGATGTTCTAGAACTGTTCAGGTGACTTTAGGTCATTGTGTTAACAAATGAGCAAGATTTTAAGTGTGTATGCTGAGAATCAGATCACTGTTCCTACTTGTTCTTTAGTTTTCAAGTTTGAGCCAAGATTATCAGGCAAAGTGCAAAAATGCCGGCACAAACATGGATGTGTATGTTTCCAAAGGCAGTTCCAATGTCGCACCTAATCACTTTCTAACCATTCTTTATAATTGGTTACTTAGTCTTTTAATGGTCATGTCTTAAGAAAAATTTACTGTATTTTTGTTTAATTTTGTCCTGTCTACACAGGCTAATTTATTTCAATCATAAAAATAAACATAGTTTGAGCAATAATATAAATTTCAGGTCCTGTGATATGGAAGCCATTACATACGGTGAGGAAAGAAGACTCTTTCCTCCTATAAGAGAACATTAGTTTTCTTTAGGTTACTATAACACATACGTAAAGAGGAGGCTTTTTTGGGTCACAGTTTTAGAGGTTCATAACCCAAGATCTTAAAGCCAACATTTGTTCAGCTGACAAGTGAAGCCAAAGGATGGCAAAGGCAAAGAGTGATCAGAATAAAGATTCCAAGGCCATACACTGCTTGAGTCAGTGAGCATTTATAAACAACCTTCCGCTGAGAGTTGCCTTTCCAGGGCAAGTCCACGAGGACCTAAGGACACCCCACCAGGCCCAGCTCTCAAACTCCGTGACTGGGCTTTGAAACTTCCAATTTTTCGTGTCCTTAATGTAAGACTTTGGAGATGAAACATCTCTACTAATTCAGAAGCCAGATCCTATTCAATAGGAAACAGAAGCCTCTCTTTCCTGATTTTGATATCTTTTTACATCTATTATTCTGCCATAAAATTGGTAATAAAATGAAATAAAATGGAGCCAAGTTGAGTAAGTCACTTTCCAGCTCTCTTCTTTGTTTCATACAAGTGTAATGACACATCATTGTGAATGCTTTACACACATACATACACACACATATATACTTCTCGCTATATACATATATTTCCACCTTTTTTTGAAGAAAGGTTTTCATTGCTTAAAAGCTTTTGAGAAACATTAGATAAAATGACAGTTGTCCATTTGGAATCTGAATTTTATTGCTGCCATGTTTACAAATTCACTACTTGTATAAACTTACCAAATAGATCAAGTCATCCATCTGTATCTATGGGGAACCCTATCAGATACAAAAATATACAGATACTGAAATTCTAATATAGTACGGTATTTACACATGTGCTCTCACATACATTGTAATCTCTGAACTATTTATAATACCTAATGTGCTGTGAAACATGTATATAGTTATAATGCCATATTGTTTAGAAAATGCTGACGAGAAAATTAATCATTTAATATTTATTACTGGCATTACTGGCACTTTTTACTCCTAATATTTTCAATTCATGGTTGCTTCAGTTTGCAGAGAAAGAAACTGTGGACACGATGGACCAAACGTATATGAGATATTTTGCAATAAGTACTTTAAGTTTTAACACAAAAAAAGATTTTTCATTTTTGTTCCATAGCCCAATATTTATTTTATTTTTTTACATTTTATTATTCTTATTCATTTTATGATACAGTTCCGTATTTCCTTATTTCCTCCCCAATTCCCTCCCCCACCTAGTTCCTTTATATCATTACTAAAATATAGTTCTTCATACACAGTCATATGTCCATCAATGCGGGCATGGACAATGGCAGAGTCCAGCACCCTATTGTCAAGACACAGTAAACAGTTTCATTGTAAGTCCATCTTTGTCTGGAAGTAAAAACCCATCTGTTTATTGTGTGGAGGAGACACACTCCAACAAAGATCAGCGGAAACTATATTGCATGGGTTTTGTTGTTTTCTGTTGGTTTCATCTCTTCAAAACACTTTCTTCAGATTAAATCAT
Organism: Ochotona princeps; assembly: GCF_030435755.1. NCBI lineage: Eukaryota > Metazoa > Chordata > Mammalia > Lagomorpha > Ochotonidae > Ochotona > Ochotona princeps. The sequence goes on along the minus strand of NC_080832.1, from coordinate 34,593,880 downwards.
TCAATGACTCATAGATCATGCAGTGGCATCATTTTCTTCAAGAAGGTTCTTGATTTTCATTTTTTCAGCTACACGTTAGTCATTTAGTAGCATGTTATTTAACTTCTTGGTGTTGTTAATTTCTTATTTCTCCCTGATGTTGATTTGATTTTGTGGCTCTTCATTTAAGGGGATGTATAGTAGCTGTGTAATGGAGACTGTCATATCTAGTAACATGTTATTTAACTTTATGGCATTGTAAATTTCTATTTTTCTTTCTATTGTTGATTTTGTATTATGACTTTTCATTTAAGGGGATGTACAGTAGCTGTGAAATGGAGACTAACATCCAGATGTGAGGATGCAGTGTAGTATGCATTTCTGCTTCCAGCCCAATATTTTTTAAAGCATTGGATTCCTATTCAACTATTTCCCATCAGTTTTTTTAAAGTTTTTTTTTTTTTATTGGGAAGTCAGATTTTTATAGAGTGGAGGAAATGCAGAGAGGAAGATTTTCTGTCTGTTGATTCATTTCCGAGTGGCCACAATGGCCAGCATTGAAGCCAATCTGAAGCCAGGTGCCCAGTGCCTCTTTCTGGTCTCCCAGAAAGAGGTCCCAAGGCTTTGGGCTGTCTTGGATTGCTTTCCTGGGCCACAGGCAGAGAGCTGGAAGGTAGGACGAGCCGCCAAGGTTAGAACAGGCACCTATATGGGATCCTGGTGCATGCAAAGTGAGATGCTTCAGATGCTTCAAGGTGAGATACTTCAGATGCTAGGCAATTGCACTGGGCCCTCCTATCAGTTTTAAACTGGAAAAAATTGAACTCTTTATTCTTCAACTTCCACATATAGTATCTCTTCAGTGATAATGAAAAAGTAGTCTTAAGACTCGTAAAAACTTTAGGAAAGTGACTGGAACCTGGAAAGTGCTCAAGATGAATTATATATTTTTTATTATTGCTTAAGTTGAGATCATCACATCTATATTATTTATTTGGTGACTGAAACTTGGAAGAACTAATATATGCAGCCATACATACAAAACATAAGACATCTAGAATTGCTTGAAGTAGAAATGCAAAAAGGAAAACAGATGGGCAATACGCAGAAAGACAATGTAGCTCATGTTGGCCGTCTGCTTCTCTCTGCCTGCATGCTCTGCAGTAATTTTTAAACAGCCTAGAAATATAATCCTCAATCTCGTTTAATTTGTGTTTGCACTTCATTGGCTACTGGCAAGGGAATGCTTAGATTCAGATTTGACGATTATGCCACATAGTCCTCATGTTTATCCCAGGAGAGGCGAAGCTGTATAAAAAATTAAAATTAGTAGGAGGCAATTATTCTCCTTATTAATCAATTCTAGACACATTTAGCAGCTTTTCTCTTGCAGCAGAAGTACTATTCAAATCAAGGTGGTAGAGACACTTTCTAAAAATGTTATTTTAATTGAAAGCATCAAGTTCTCTTTAGTGGGCCATAACCTTCTTTGCCTAAGAATGTATTAAGATTAGCATTTTTCATTTGAAAATTACATAGTTTTCTTAAAGTACCATCATTATTCATTCTCTTATTAATTTAAAGCATGCTTATTCACAACAGAAAATAAACAAAAGCTTATTTGATGCAGGGATTTAATAGTAATATATTTTTCTCATATCTGAAAAATGTTAATAGTATTTTGATTTCTTTTAATAAATGATCATTCATGTAGCTCCAGATCAGAAATCAGATTTTTTTAATGGCAAGGTTAAAATAAAGTAACTACATTTAATAAATAATTACTGGTTTTTAGAGAAATAATGTTAGTGCATAAGACTACTGCAGATCAAATGGTTATTTTTTTTCTGTTTAAATAAGCCCATCTAAAAAACACTTAGGAATGCAAAATACAAAATTATATATATAATATTAAATATGAAATATTATATATATAGAGAGAGCTTACATTTAATCCTGAAGAAGAAAGTAGGCTGAAGGCTTTTTCTGCCTTTCTGCTGGGTGATTCTTGGTATGTGTGGGAATGGGCTTGCCCTGTTCACGCAGCAACATGAATTCTCAAGCTGTTATGATAGTAAATGTTGATGTCTCAGACTATGTGTGACTTTGAGCAGTATGTGATCCAGGCTGTTGGAACTGCCTTCTCCAGGCCAACGCTGTGGCCATGACAGAGTAGGGGGAAAAGCAAGTTGAGGCAGGCAGTAGTCACTATATCATAGTTTTTCTTTTACTCTCCAAGTGAGTCATATGTCTAGACTGACTTCAACTCAGAGGGGAAATGCCAGGGTAAGTGAATCTCCCTTGCAGGACTCATGACCAAGTTAACTTGCCTTGAAAGTATGCATTTGAAATGTATTCATAGAGAATAGTTTTGTTAGGTTGATCATTTCTTTGCTGTGGGAGGAAAGCGGGAAGTCAAATAAAAAGAACAAATGGTAGGGGCAGACATTTAGCCTTGCTTGCTGTTATGAAGCTGTGTCACATAATGCAACGTAATTAATGAAAAAAATAAAAAAAATGTGTGCATTTTAGAGTGTGTGGGTTTGATTCTGGCCCCAGTCCCTGACTCCATCTTCCTGGTCATGCAATGTGTTATATAAAAAATCTGAAGCAAACCTTTATAATATAAGAAGCTGTTACATGTATGTTTTATCAATTATCTTAATAATAATTAGGGGGTTATTAATTATTCTTCAAGAGGTCTTCATAATTTCTGTGGCAGGCCTTCTCTTAATGATGCACAAATTACCATCTCCATTTAGTCTCCCGAGACACTTCTGCCTTTTCAGCCTCCTTTGCTAAAGGAAGAGCATATTACCTGGTCTGCCTACTGGGGAGTGGAAACTGGGCTAACAAGCTATGGCTTTTCTGTTTTGGGATTTGCCTACTTGTTCAAGTTCTCCACTCCATCTCTAACTTCAGTTTGGGTAGAGCTCAACAGAAGGGCTGGTTAGCATTTGCAGTTTCCTTGAATGGACTTCAGGTAAGTGGCTAAGAATCAAAGTTGGAGAATTATATTACAAAGCTTTCCTGACAACACAGCTAAGCTCAATTCTGCTACAATATTATGTTATATGCCAATTTTTAAAGAAGTTTCTTTATTGCCTGACTTATTTTGCTATCTCTTAATTTTATAAAGTCAGACAAAAATAAAAAATTCTTCGGGCCCTACTCATCTCTCATCTTCTCTGACCAGTTCTGCCCCTGTGGTTCAGAGATGCATGGATGGCTAACAACTAGGCTTAGCAGCTGCCCTATTGTATTTTCTGATTTTTGACATCACAAAGCTTTGAAAATTACTAATCAGTGTTATTCATCTTTATCTTTTTTCATGTCTATCTTCCTCTATTGTCAGAACTGAACATTATCTTGCAGATTGTAGTGCTAGAATTCAAAGTAGGTTATTTAAAAATCACTCCATGAATGTATGAATATTGTTTTAAAAAACCTTAAATTATGCTGGAATACATTTATTAAACAAAATATTTCCAATTAGTATTATTATTTTTATTTCTTGTAAGTAACCATAAGGAACAATTTGACACATCAGACATAGTCCTGTACTTCTAATTTACATGTAACAATACAAATCATCTATTAACTTTCAAGAATTTAATGTATTTGGTGAAATTTTCACCTTATTTTGATGATGACATAGTATTCTATATAGAGAGGAATGGCCACAATTTGCATCACCGCTCTTGGATGGAGTCTAGATTTTCAACTATTTCCTCCTGTAAACACCCCTGGTATGATCATGCTCAAATTCAAATCGCCTTGCCCACTTTTACAAGTAAGTGCTCTCTTCTCTAAACCTCTAAGAAAAGAGCCCTCATATTCCTCAGAATAGTTCAGTTAAGACAACAGGGCATAAAATAAGGTTGTGGGAGACCATTCAATGCCTATGCACCTTTAAAACGAAAGCACTCACAAAACTGGTAAATGAAAATTGAGCAGATAGCATGGACTTCTCATGCAAGAGAGGTCTGTGCATTGTGCAAAATAAACAGATGGATGTGCAGATAAGAAGAAGGATGATGGTGCTAAGATTGCATTTGAGATGGAGTTGTGAGCTGAAATAATGCCATGAAGCTGACTCCAGGCAGCAATTAATCCTACCAGATGATACTTCTACAGACTGAGGGTTATCATCATTGAAGAAGCTTGGGTGCAGACATGGACCCCTAATGAAATCCTCAAACCATGATGTCAGCCCAACTGTGGGATTTTCCTTTTAAGTCGAAGGGGTGTGTTTCTGCTCACACTTTCCCTGTTTCCTATGCCCCAATGTGGGATGCAGTTGTCCTGAGCTATGTCTTAAACACTGTGCCAAATGCCTTCCCCCAGAACTTTTCATCTTACAAAACTACTCCTTTGAAACATTTGTCTTGTTGCTTTCATTATTCCTTTTGCCCTCCTTAACTGCTAACTGGGTTAATTTAAAGTGAGCTTAGTTTTGCCTTGCGTAGTTACTGATATCTCTTTCATTGACTTTAAGTATGTTAAGATTTCTGCATGATTTTCATGCTCAAATTGCTATTGATTTGCATTTTATTTCTATTGTACCATTAGAAACAATTTATGGTAATCAATAAGAAGCAGACAAATAATTTACTGAGACACATAGGGGTAGATACTTTAGTTCATTGTGGGAACTATTCTCAAGTATTCTCATTAGACCAACAAAACAGATTGCTTAATAATGATTTTTTTGCTCTCTTAACTCACAAGTGTGGTAACTCATAAAAGTTGTATTCGATCATCACAGTTTCTTATCATGCAAGTACAAGTATATAACCCTGGGTATTTTTAGTTAATTCCTCTCTGGGGTCTTATTCCAGCAGGGCCCGAGACCATTGAAGGGTGAGGCAACAGTGTTCTGCGGCAGAATCACTGGAGTCAAATCGGTGGTGAGGGATGTCTATTTATTTGAGAGAAATCACAAGCTTATATAGGGTCGTAAAAAGGGGGCAGGCAGAAGGGCCATCCCAACAGTAATTCCACCCAAAGCTATATCTTTCTCTCTGGACCTGGCAATGAAGTTAAAGGTCATGAAGCACAGGAAGAACAGGAAGCTATGTCTCAGGACAAACTCATTACCTGCCCAAAAGCAGGATGAATGTAAGATTTGACTTCCTAGAGTTGTTTACCAAGGAAGTCCTAGCACAGTTCATTAAAGAGGCAGAGAAGAGAGACTGGAGTGCTGCCCATCACTCTTGTTGCATGCCCAGTGAACAGGCCACATTGGGGTCTCGGTTAGCCAATACTCCTGCCAGAGGTTCCCCTGGGGACACAGTGTGCCTCTCACATGGGCTAGGCAGTCAGAGATCCAGGGGCAATCTCCCACAAATTTCCTTTTTAATACTATGTACCTTTTCATGTCAAGAAGAGCAAGTAACTTATTCTTGACTCAGGCTCCATTTATTTATCTATTCCTCTGCTGTTAGGAATTTAGGATATATGATTTTTCAATAGTATCAAACTTACATTAACTTCAAGTGTGATGAGCACTGTTCCCCGGAAGTGGGAAGTTGACTTGCTTCTGTAATATATTTGCCAAATCTGCACTTTAATCCAAATATACACTTTTTGGATGAGCACCAAAGAGTGTGCTTTGAGTGTGTAACTCCTCATCTTGTTTTGAAAGCCTGATGGAAGACAGTGGCATTTTATTCTTTTAATTTGTGGTTATCACATCAGTGGCAAGGTTGTGTCCTGCATAGGTTGCTCTGGGCATTTCTTGCTTTATGAATATCCTGAACATTCTTTACTTTTTTTTGTTAAATTATTTGCCTTCCTTTTATTCATATATATTAGCACTCTATATATCCTAGATTTTGAACTTGTATCTATTATATGTGACACATATTTTATATCTTTGTTGCTTTTATAATTTATTATTTTTATGTTGATGTCATTTATAGCTTCTGATTTGGAAATAAGATTTCCTCATTTTAAATTTTATTTCTTTTAATGATTTCAAATTTTTATTTATTTTTTAAAAAAAATGTTTATTTTTATTGGAAAGTCAGATATACAGAGAGGAGAAGAGACAGAGGGGAAGATATTCCATCCATTGGCTCACTCTCCTAGTGGTCAAAATGGCCGGAGCTGAGCTGATCCGAAGCCATGAGCCAGGAGCTTCTTCAGGGTTTCCCACACTGCTACAGGTTCCCAAGGCCTTGGGAAGTCCTTGACTGCTTTCCCAGGCCATAAGCAGAGAGCTGGATGGGAATTGGGGTCACTGGGACATGAACTGGTGCCCATATGGGATCCCAGCATGTGCAAGGGGAGAACTTTCCACACTAAGCTACTGCGTTAGACCCCGGATTTTTATTTTCTTAGTTTGTTTTCAATCCACTGTAAATTTCCTTTTTAAATTAAACATAGTTATTGTGCATATTTATGGGTTATAGCGTTGCAGTTTAAGATGGCCTCATAATGCATAATGATCAAATTAAGATAATGAGCGTTTCTGTCTCCTCGTTGTATCCTTCTATCTAACTTCATTTTGAAACTATTGTCCTGCATTTTCCCATGCTGCTTTCTTCTCTCCTTCCTGGCCTCTAGGAATCACTCTTTCACTATGTGCTTCTTTGAGGTCAACACTTTTAAATGCCATGCTTGAGTGAGACTATGCAATAATAGTTTTTCTGTGTCTGGTTTATTTCACTTAATTGAGTTTCTACTAGTTCCATCAGTTTTCTCCAGATGATGGGACTTCATGCTCTTTTTGGTTGAATATTATTTAGTTGAGAGAGAGAGTGAGTGTGTGTGTGTGTGTGTATGTATGTATGTATATAAAACCTTTGATTCATCTACCATTGGACATATTAGTTGATGTCATAAGAAGTTAATTTTGTGAAAAGTATGAAATACAATTGGTTATGATTTTAAAACAAGCTGAGAATCTTCTATTTCTTTTCACCTCTGCTACTCCTCTTATTCTACCCACCATCAGAAATCCTGAACTTGCAGTGTAGCCTGTTTAACTGATTGCCTTGTATCTTGTTTCTTTTGCCCCATAGGCTATTTGACTATAGTAGTCAAATCTTTTAAAAACGTGAAATAGCAAGAAGTGCCATATTCACAACAAGAAAAATTAGTGTCCTCAGAATGGTTAACATAATGTGGAGCATTTCACTTGCTCACAGGCCGAAGTTCATGTAGTACCCCAAATCCAGGCACAAGTCCTGTTTTACTTTCTACCCAGATCTTTTTCCACAGACTACAGCTACATTGCTTTGGTGGCCATTGCTTCCACCTTCAGGGCCTCTATTCATTCCTCACAGCATCCAGACACATGCTAGTTAGAAGTCGAAACTGTATCACATAATACAATGTAATCAATGAATTAAAAAAATAATATATATATATATATATATATATATATATATATATATATATATATATATGAAAGAAGTGGGATAAAGTAATTCTTAAGCAGGAAAATCACCAAAATGGACAGCAATCAGTGGCTAAAATATTTTTCCCTTCTCTTTCCTTTTGGAGGCAGAATAGTTACATGTAATTTCTATGAAAATGTCTCATTGGACCAAGCAATCTGCTTGCTGTGAAATCTGCTTCTCTCTAAATAATGCTTTCCCTTACTTTCTTCTATCTCATTATTATCTTTCCTCTATTTTCCCAAATTTCTTAGGATTGCACACCCACAAAAATGTTACCACTGCTGTGTATCCTTCAACCTCTGCTTTCCATGGAACCGGGACTAATAGAATTCATTCTACAAATGTCACACATTGACTGAAGCCGTCCCTAGTTCCCAGTCCCAGCTTCCAGGCCACATGTCCTTGACTTTTGTATTTAGTATCTAATATATAATTTACATAATCACTATAATTATTATTTTCTATATGTGGCTTTTTCTCTGCAGGGTAAAACCTGAATAGACAGAGGGAGTTCTGTCAGTTTTGTTGAGAGCTGTAAGATCAGCACCTAAAATGATGCCTGGCATGTAAGAGTCTCAATAAACATCAGTTGAATGAATTGAAAGAATGACAACTGCAGTTATGTGACTCAGTGTCAGTATCATTGCCACTACAACAAATTTCAACTCATCTCTGATTCTTTGCTATTTGTTGCACGTCAGAGGCTTATTTGGGTAGGGGCATCTGATTGGCAGTGCTTTAACTTCTCAACCTTATCAGTTTCCAAGAAATCCCTCCTAAATCAGAACACTATTTCCCAAAGGAAGATAATAGACAAAAGTAAATAAGAAAGAAAAAGGAAATAAGCTATTAGCTGTTCAGCATAGGATTGTATAACATTTGGAAAGAACTTTTATACTATGGGATATTCTTTTCCAAGAGTGTGAAAAATTGGTTTACTTATATCACCTTTTATATAATTTGTTTTTTGAAATACTGTTTTTTTTTTTTGTACTGGTCATATGTGTTTCTTCTTATACTATCCTTACCATTCATACTTTTAAAATATTTATAATTATGTTTGGTAGACTATATTAAAGATAATATATATAGGCTGTCATTGTTTTAGGGAGATTATTATTTTTAATTTTTCAGTAACCTTATATATAGCTTCCTTGCTGTACATAGTCATCATTTTTAAAATAATTTGAATTGCTTATACTTTGTTAAGTATATTTTAAACTGTTGTATGTAGATTTATAAATGCTGAATATGTTTTTCTAATTTCTTAGCTAATTATCTAAGTCTTTACAGTTGATATTCCTTTTCTCATTAATTTATGCAACCAATGAACATATACTAAACTAATCTGTTTATAAATTAGTTATGTCTTCTAATCATTCACTTTATATTCCTTCTCTATTTCATAGAGAAATTTGTTCCTTTTCAACCCTGTGTTCAGCTCATGGAATGAGTATGAACCACTTTCATGAGAACTAAAAATAAACCATGCGGGCATCTCAAATGGCAATCACTTCAACACATCTAGTTCACACCTGACAACCCTCCTTTATTTCCTATCTCAGTTATTAACACTGCCAGCAGCTGGCTGTTCAGCTACAAACTTTAGAGTAATCCTTAAATCCCCATATCCGGTGGGTTAGTAAGTCTCGGAAATTCACTCAAACACGCTTGACATATTTTCCTTCTCCACTGAGCCCACATTCTGTGGACTCTTATCCACTGCCAGATCTCAGGTTACATGTCACTTCTTCAGAGAGTATTTCCTGACACGTTTTTTTTCTAGAACAAAATCTTCACCTTATACTTACTGGTGTATCACTTAATTTGTTTCCTTTATAAATGTTCTGATTTGACTCATTCAATTTTTTTTTTACTCATTTACTTGTATCTTCATTATTGTGTAAATGCTATGATAGTAGGGTCTTTTTTATTTTATTATCTCTAATAACAACATTATATAACTAATTTCCAACTAATGACAGCTGTTCTATATTGTTATAAAAAGACTGAATGGGGCCCAGTGCGATGATTCAGTGGTTAAATCCTTACTTTGCACATGTGGGGATTCCATATGGGTGCTGGTTCATCTGCTGGCTGCTCCACTTCCTATCCAGCTCCCTGCATGTAGCCACTTGGGGAGTGAACCAATGGATAGAAGATCTTTCTGTCTGTAAAGCTGACTTTCCAATAAAAATAAAATAAATCTTCAAAAAAGAATGATTGAATGTATGAATGAATGACACTATTCCTTCTTGAAGGATTTATTTCCTTCCATTTCCCTTACTCATCTTTTCCAGACAACTCTCCACTCTGAGAGATTTGTTCTTCCAAAATAGAGTTCTGGGTGATCATGATACATCACAGTTTAAAACCTCCAATATCTTCCTTATTTTTTTAACATACTCATTTATATATTTAAAATAGTACTTGAAGAAGAGAGACAGAGAGATATATATTCCATCTACTCGTTTATTCCCAAAATGGGTGTAATGATTTGGGCTGGGCCAGGCCAAAATCAGGAGCCTGAAGATCTAAAACAATCTCTCAGCTAGCTGGCAGGAGCCCAAGCACTTGCTTACCTTCAGCTGCTTCCCCGGGCCCATCACTAAGGAGTTGCCAGTGTTAACTTAGGAAGTCAGACATTACCTTCCTCATCCTAAAACTTGATTGAAATGTTTTAGATGAGGCTTTGAATGTTACTGAATATATGACATTAGAACAAAGAATTGGAATTCATATGTGGTCTTAAATTTTGCTTTAAAAAACTGATAATAGAATTTTAGAAATAAACTACATCATTTATCCTTTCTTCAAAGATGTTGTCAATATTTCTTTCCCATATACTAAAATATATAGTTTCCATAGGTTTCTTTTACTTTTATAGATTTGCTCCACTTAGTTTTTCTGTATTTTAGAAGTACTATAACTTTTTATATAACCTGTAGAAGTTATAGAGAAAATAACTATATTTTGTGATTAAGCTGTAAGATTGATTCCTCTCACATTATTCTCTTTTCACAGATCCTAAACTAATACTGTATAATAGAACTCTCAGTGACAACAAAATTGTTCCTTGTTCAGAAATGGTTTCTACTGTCTATACTGATGGCCAGAATTGCTAATTTTACTTGCTTTTAATTAATTTAAATTGCAACAATCATCCATGGTTCATGGTGACAAAAGTACACTGTGCAGGTATAAACACTCCAATGAGAAAAATACCAGTCTGTTTTCAAAAGCAAGACTCAGTGATATCCTGATTGTGAGGGCAAGTGTTACACATATAGGTAGAACATCATAGCGATAAGCCAATAAAACATAAATTATCAGAAAAATGAAGTGGGTTTATAGATATCAAGTCAATTATTTTACTACAAAGTATATTACTGGAATTTTAAATGTTTCAAAGAACTAGAAGACTAATACTGTGTAGAGTCTGAGAGAAGAGCTTCATTATGACCAAATGTAGTAATAATGAGGAAATTATAGTGATAAAGAAATTATCCTCTTAAAACTTAGGAAAAGTTTACAGGATTAGGCTGGTTTTAAAATAGTCACACATTTTTCAGGATTACTTGTTTTGATAGCTGGCGCCTAGTTCTTTGTCTCTAGTTTTTAGTTACTTAAATAAAACATGATGGAAGAGTTGGTGTGTAGGTTCTGTGACAGGGTCAGAAACTGCATTTTGTACTTCTGCTTGCCGTCTTTCAGATGACTTCTCTAGGTCAGCCAAACACTGTGTCAAGTATGCCAAGCCCACTTGTGAGCAGATACGGCCAAAGCACCATGCCTGCTGCCTTCAGAGAGCTGCTCTTCCTCTAGCCCCAGAAAAGCCTCCAGGTGAGTGCTGGCCACGTTAACATCTTGACTGCAATTTCATGACAGTGAGTCCAAGCCACTCAAGTAAATTCTGAACAATTTGAAATGTTCACCATTTAAAATTTTTAATTTTAGTGGTGATTTATTATTGTTGCCATTATTATTATTTTAAGATTTATTTGCTTTTATTGGAAAAACAGATTTGCAGAGAGGAGAGACAGAGAGAAAGATATTCTGTCTGCTGGTTCACTCCCCAAGTGGACACAATGGCCAGAACGGAGTCAATCTGAAGCCAGGAGCCAGGAGATTCTTCCACGTCTCCCACATGGGTGCATGGTCCCACGGCCTTGGGCCATCCTCTATTACTTTCCCAGCCCACAAGTAGGGAGCAGGATGGGAAGTGGAGCAGCTGGAACACAAACCAGTGCCCACAAGGGATCCCTACATGTGCAAGGTGAGGATTTTAGCCACTGAACCACAGCACTGGGCCCTGGTGGTAATTTCTAGGAAGTAATAGATAAAAATTAGTAAGTCCCAAAAGGTCAAATAAAAGTATCTGTAAATGTAGTTAGATTTTTTAATGCGTAACTTTTTATATGTTTAATGTATTGAAATCCTATAGAACATGTTTGCTAGCCATAAGAAAATTAAATTAAAATTTAATAATTAGAAAGCTAGCAAAATCTCACATTAAAGGATATTAACAATGTCATTTAAATCCCATATAACAACAACAAAAAAAAGAAAACATTCTTACTTTGACTTAAATAAAGATGTTTAGATTTTGGATTGGGGAATGCTTTTTTTTTTAAGATTTATTTATTTTTATTACAAAGTCAGATATACAGAGAGGAGGAGCGACAAAGGGGAAGATCTTCTGTCCGATGATTCACTCCCCAAGTGACTGCAAACGGCCGGTGCTGAGCCAATCCAAAGCCAGGAGCCAGGAACCTCGTCCAGGTCTCCCATACGGGTGCTGGTTGGGCCGTCCTCGACTGCTTTCCCAGGCCACAAGCAGGGAGCTGGATGGGAAGCAGAGCTGCCCGGGATTAGAACATGTGTCCATATGGGATTCCGGCATGTTCAAATCACTCCGGGGATTTTTGGGATGCTTTTAAGTCTGCTTAGAGGAAAATTCAGAACTTTAATATTTATATAAGATAAGGAAGATAATCAGATTTAAACTTCTACCATGTGAAGCTAAAAAAAAAAAAAAAAAGATTAAGGAGAGGAGCAACAAATCCCCAAAATGGAAGAAAGGATATCTTAAAGCTTTGAGAGGAAATTAATGAAATGGAAAATAAAAACACAGTAAAAGCAAAATCTATGAAACCAAAAGCTCTTTGGTTTAACAATTCAGCATAATTGGTAAATCTCTAGATTGGCTGTTATAAAAGGATACAGAAGACACAAAATGAACAGTTTCAGGAAAGGAAGGTCATTGGTAAAAATCTCACAAACATTACAAAAATAATAAATATAACTAACTTTTTGCCAATAAATATGACAACTTAAGTAGGCAAATTTCTTGATAGTTACAAATCACTACAACCGATGAAAGAAATGGAACAACTTTGATTCTGCTTGAAATAATGAATTTGTGATGATATTGCTTTTCAAAACAGAAAACAGTATACTCATACATTCTGAGTGGTAGCTTCCACAAAATGCTTTGGGAAGTAATCACAGAACATCTACATTATTTTTTCTGGGGGGGTGAATCATAAGCCAATAATTTTATAAGGCCAGTATTATGCTGGCAACAAAACTAGATGAAGATATTCTAATATAAATCATTGCTATTCATTCATACCCATCACCACAATAGGTAGTGATATTTCTATTTTTTAATACAGTTTCTTTGGGGTATAAGTGATAAATAAATAGTTAAACATATTGACTTGTATAATTTGATAAATTTGGATATATGAATCATTTCTCCAAATTATTAAATCTAATTATCATTTCTAAAAGTTTTCTGTAACCTTATCTTTTGTGTATTATGATATTTACTATGGGTCAGCATTTTGAACATTAAGTGCTCTATGCAATATTGCATTGCTCATTTCGGACACAAAATACTTAAGAATGTATTTGTAAATCTAAATCAGCATATATTGTGAGGAATTTGAATTTATCCCAGAACTGTAAACTTAATACTGAAGAATTAGTGCTAAAAATTCAGTATGTATTTTTAAATTATTTATTTTATTTATATGAAAGGCAAAGTTACAGTGAGAGGGAAGGACAAAGACAAATCTACCCAGTGGTTAATTCTCCAAATGGCTGCAAGCACTGAGGATGAGTCAGGCCGAAGCCAGGAATCAGGAGCTTCGTTTAGGTGTCCCATGTATGTGCAGGGGCTGAAGGGCTTCGGCCATCATCCTCTGCTTTCCCAAATGCATTAGCAGGAAGCTGAATCAAATGCAGAGTAATTGGGGCTTGAACTGCTGCCCATTTGGCATGTCTGTGTTGCAGGCAGTGGCTTATCTTGCTATATCATGATAGCGGCCCCCTATAACTCACCATATTAGCTGCAGGGGCAAAAAAGACATTTATCAAGCTCTTTTTAGGATCAAATATCTATCTATCTATCTATCTATCTATCTATCTATCTATCTATCTCTAACTAGATATAACAAAAATCACTTCTTACTGTTAGTATAATTAAATTTAAAATATTGTTCATGACACCACTCAAAAACACAAGAGATAAATCAACAGGCTGATTTAATAAGTTTGTGCATTTTAGAAAATAGAACATGTTCTTTTTATTTAATTTTTATTTGGAAGGCAGTGTTACAGAAAGAAGGAGGGACATAAAGGTTTTCCATCCACTGGTTCATTCACCAAAATGGTTGCAGTGGCAAGAGCTGAGCTGATCTGAAGCTAGGAGACAGAAGCTTCTTCCAGGTCTCCCACATGGGCGCAGGGGCCCAAGGACTTGAACCACCTTCTACTATTTTCCTGGCCATAAGTAGGGAGCTGGATTGGAAGTGGAACAGCTGGGACATGAACCAGAGCCTATATGGATGCCTATGCTGCAGGTAGAATCTGGCCCTACTACACCACAGTGCTGGGTCCAAAATATGCTCTTGACATATGATCCAGCAGTTATGCTTCCGCATAAATAGCCAAAAATGTTGAAAATTCATTTACATGTAAAATGTTCTTAGAGATGTTTTTATCAGCTGCTTTAATGGTTACCAAAACTTTGAAGCAACCAAGATGTCCTTCAGTAAGTATGTGGATAAAGTGTGGTACATTCAAACAATGAAAAGGAATGAGCTTTCATGATGTGAAAAAGGCGTGAGGGAGACTCAAAGGCATACTGTTAAGTAGAGGACTTCAGTCTGAAAAGGCCACAGACTGTATGATTCCTGTCAATATGAAGTACTAGAAAAACTAAACTTATGCAAACTCTAAAAAGATCAGAGATTGCCAGGGGTTGGTGGAGGGGTGGAAAGAACAGATGAATACACTGAACTGTGTTGTTTCATAGTACCAACCCGAATACATGCCAGTATAGATGCTCATGGAGATGCTCCTAGATGGCAGAGATGGAAATCAGAACGGTGCTAGAGAGGGAGGTTGTGATATTGCGAAAGAGCACGAGGGAACATTTTGGGATGATAGAAATAGATTATATATCTTTTGAAATAAATAATATTAAATCTATATTACTTGGGGTAATTATATTAATCTATTAATGCATATGTATATGTGCACACACACTAGGAATCAGGCAGGTAACTACCTTAATACATATATCAAATGCTCACATTTGTTATATGCAAATTTTACCTTAATTAGTTTCACTTGAAAAATAGTATAGCACCAATACCACTGGTTCTGTATCTTAATTTTGGTTAAAGCATTTGTAAATTTCTCAACACTCCCAGGCTGAACCAATAGAACTGAGAGCAGAGTTCAAGGTCTAATTCGCAAGGAATTTTTATGTTAAATAGTGACTAGGCCATGGAATGTCTCAAAGAAAATCGGAGCAAATATTGATTATAAAATTAATTGGGTGAGGGCCCATCGGCGTGGCCTAGCGGCTAAAGTCCTCGCCCTGAACACGCCGAGATCCTGTATGGGCACACGTTCTAATCCCAGCAGCTCCACTTCCCATCCAGCTCCCTGCTTGTGGCCTGGGAAAGCAGTCGAGGACGGCCTAAAGCCTTGGGGCCCTGTACCCGCGTGGGAGACATGGAGGTTCCTGGCTCCTGGCTTTGGATTGGCACAGCACTGGCCGTTCCGGTTACTTGCGGAGTGAATCATCACACAGAAGATCTTCCTCTCTGTCTTTCCTCCTCTCTGTATATCTGACTTTGTAATAAAAATAAATAAATCTTAAAAAAAAAATAATTGGGGTGGCTGCAGACATTGTGGTGTAGCAGTTCAAGAGCCAACTGGAACATATAGGTCCCACATGAAAGTTCCTGGTTTAAACACTGGCTTCTCCATTTCAGATCCAACTTCCTGCTAACATACATGGGAGGCAACATAGGATGGCACACGTACTCTAACCCTAACCATCTACATGGCAGATGTGGGTGGAGTTCCTGCTGCTGAGTGTTGCAGGCATTTGGGATTAAAGCAGCAGGGGGACAATTCTTTCTCCATCACTGTCACACTGATTTCAAATGTAAATAATTTTAGTTCATATACAGGACCGGCTGCTCTATACCTTAAATGAAATGTCAATGAACTAATCACAGGTTGTGGCTAGGACTTGTTTTCCTTTTTTTTTTTTTTTTTAATACACTGGTTACTCAAAACCATGTCAATTCCATAACATTGCAAATTGCTGTTGATGTTATATTGGGACTCTTAATTGACTGTGATGATATTCTGCCAGCTCAAACTTCAGACCAGAAAAGGTCTCCCCAAGAAACTGTTCAACCCATCTGGACAATAAGTAGCTGGACTCTATGCTTGGTATATGTTTGCAATGAAAGAATCTTGATTGAATTTGAACTGTAATACTGCATCAAGGTGGAGGAATCCGGGGGGGGGAGGGGAGGGGGAGGGAGGGGGGATTCCCAGAGCCTATGAAACTGTCACATAATGCAAAATAATTAATAAAAAAAATTCAAAAAAAAATGTAAATAATGAACCTGGAAAAGTGGAAAGGAGAAGGCAACTGAGGGAACATGGTGCATTTCTTATTTGCATTTGGTGCTAGCAACTGCACTATTCAGATTTTTTCTTTTCTATTTATTTCAGGTTACTAATTTGAGTTGAGCCATGATAACGTTGTTATTCTGAGCATGGAGAGAGGTTTGGAAGTTCAGCTTAGGGCATCTTTCTGCTTCTACAAGTGACTGAACAACACTATAAACCAAAATTGGGAAAATTTTAGTTTTTATTGTAATACACATCAACCTAAATTAACCTAAATGCTATAAATTTCTTTATTGTTACACAATTATAATAACATGGTGTTTAATTATACAAACTTGTGCCAGACTTCATTTTCACAAACTTCAGCATCAAAACAAAAAGACTAAAAAATTCTCGTGGCCTGGTTTGGTAGCTTAGTGGCTAAAGTCCTCACTTTGCATATGCTAGGACCCCATATGGGTGATGGCTCCTGTCCTGGCTGCTCCATTTCCCATCCAGGCTTGAGGCCTGAGACAGCAGTCTAAGACAACCTAAAGCCTGTGTCCTTGCACTCATATGGGAGACCTTGAAGACTTTCTTGGCTTCTGGCTTCGAATGGGCTCAGCTCCAGCCATTGCAGCCATTTAGGGAGTGGACCAGTGGACAGAATATCTTTCTCTCTGTCTCTCACTGTTTCTGTATGTCTGACTTTCCAATAAAAATAAATAAATCTTCCAAAAAAAGTTTCCTGGGTAGGGCTGGTGTTGTGGCTCAACAAGCTAATTCTCTTTCTTTAAGCCTCCGGTTTCTCATATGAGTACTGTTTCATGTCCTGTCAGCTCCACTATCAATACAGCTCCTTGTTTATGGCCTTAGAAAGTAGCACAGGATGGTCAAAGTCCTTGGGACCCTGCACCTACGTATGAGACCTGGAAGAGGCTCCTGACTTTGATCTACTCTGCTTCGGCCATTGCTGCTACCTGGGGAGTGGATCAGCAGTGGAAGACCTTTCTCTCTCTCTCCTTTCCCTGTAAATTTGCCTGTCTGAGAAACACAAATATATGCTAAAGACATTAACACCTTTACTTTACTGAAAGAGAATTCATAGATACTATTATAAGAAATATTTTAAAGTTAGCACCATAATTACCTTAGTGATGAAGTCACATGAAATATTTTCTACGACTACACACATTTCAATATGTAAATAATTAGGTAAAACTGCCTTAGGCTGCAGGAAATACAAATTGTTACCCATCCTTAAGTCATCATCGAAATAATTCATGGGTTGTTGGCATTCTTCTGGTGAGTCAAATACCATAGCCAGGTGATTTTCTGTGATGTGATATTCTGAAATAATAAAAAAAAAGTTGGTGAGGTTCAAAACTTATTGTCAATGAATACTGTTACATGCAACCTGGACAACAAAAGTCACAGGAAAATTTTTATGGGCAAACAGACTTAAGTTAGGGTTCAGATATGTACAAAGGCTTCTGCATCCATCGACACACTGTGGTCCCTCCCGAAGAGAGGGCAAGGCAGGACCATAAATCTATATTTAAACACTTATTTATTTATTTATTTTGGAAAGGCAGATCTACAAGAGAGAAAGGGACACAGAAAGATCTTCCGTCCTCTGGTTCACTCCCCAGGTGGGTTGCAGTGGCTGTTGCTGAGACAATCCGAAGCCAGGAGCCGGGGCATTTTTTGGGTCTCCCACATGGAAGCAGGGTCCCGAGGATTTGGGCTATCTTAGACTGCTTGCCCAGGCTTCAAGGAGAGAGCTAGATGGGAAATGGAGTAGTCAGGACATGAGCTATCACCCATATGGTATCCTGGTGCTTTTCAGAGGAGGATTTAGCCATTGAACCATCATCCCACACCCTATCCTGCACTTTGATGGACAAGGAGCACCCTGAACCCTTACAAAGTAATTCCTTTAGTACTTGACAACTCCTGAATGAGTGGAAAGATGCCCTGTAGGTCTTGAAAACCCTATCAAGGTCCTGTTTCAAAGCGAATGGAAACCACTGACTGGGCTACAGGAAACAAGCAAGGGGCTGACATTTGAATCAGCGTGGATGGGAAGCACTTGGCTAAAATGTGCTGAGTTGCAGGGAAAACAACGGGACGTGAAGAAACAGAGTTTCACCTGTGACTGAAGCCGTAGCTAAGGCCTTTATCTGTCTCATCGGGTATCTGCATTAGAGATACTTCCATCCACTTACTCTGTTGGTCAGAAACATTTCCCGGAAGCTCTCACTGGCTTCGCACCTCCAGTCTCACACACATGCCCTTCCTCTGTTGCCTTGCCAGCCCTCCAGCCAGGGCTTGGTGTCCTGCTGGCTACCTCTCTGGCATCTGCCTTTTGGTATGGTCTTGCCTCCCCAGTGCAAATCACCTTGACACACAGGAGCCACCTCACAGTTTTGCTGGGACTTTCTTAAGATGAAGTTTCTAGATTTCTTCCAAATAATGCTTTCCATGTGTAGGCATTTTGCAACTACTTTTTTTTTTTTTAATTATAAGAAGTTCACGTAACAGCTGAGACTTCCGGGCTAATCTTAGAAGGCACAGGCTCTGGGAAGGGTCTTTGCACCAAGGACTCTTTAAGGGCCTGTGCTGGGCGCCCAAGAGGCTGAGCGCCCGGGGAAGGGGAGAGGGAGGAGTGTTCTCTGCCTCCACCCTCAGGAGGCGGCTGAGCCAAAGTCTGAAAGGGGTTGTCTCCTCCTCCTCGCTTCCCCAGCAGCTGCGGCTCATTCTACTCCTAAGCCAGGGCCAGGTCAGGGCAGCGGCGAAGTCTCCGGATCCTGCCTGCAAAGCGGATTCGCTCCTGGCCAGCGCGATGCCAGGAGCTGCTGGGGTCCTTCTCCTCCTGCTGCTCCTCCGGGGCTTTGGGGACAGCGAGGCGCAGCGGCCCCAGGAGCAGTCCCAGCAGCGGCAGCTACAGGCGCATCAGCAAAGAGGTACAGTGGAGGCATGGGCATTTGGTTACATCCTTTGCAGGGGTCTGAGGCTGCTCCCAATGTCGCTTTTCTGCAGAGTTGCTGACGGGGGATTGCTTTATGGCTTTACTTTTAGGGAGTGCGCTTTGCAGAAAGAGGGTAAAGTTGATGCCAAGTTCGCGTTCACGTCCTGGAGCTTGTGGTGTGTGTGTTTTGGGGCGGGGGGAGGTTACCTAACCATGATCCCACCCCAGGGCTGTGAAGCATTTCTCATTGCTCCTTCTCTGTTGAGAAACCTTGCTGTCACTAACTTGTAAATTGATTTGTGAATTCCTTCCAAGAAGCGAACTCTTTCCAAGTGAGAGAAAAGTTTCTCCAAATCGGAGTCAGTCTCCTCGGAGAAAGGTTTCCCCAGCTGTAGTTTGTGTTGGAACTTTTCAGATGGCAGCTGATGCATCTTTTCCTAATTCTAAGGGCTTTGTTTAACTGGAAGCGAACCTCAAAGTGCCTGAAGTGTGTGGATTCATTTCAAAGCAGAGAAAGTGCTTGGAAATCTTACCTTTTCATTCTCACATCCTCAAGTGTCCAATTTTCTGATACTGAAATTTCTTCTGCTTAAATACAGGGGAGACGTCTAGGTCATGTGTATTTTAAGAACAGTGTAAAGATAGTGCTTGGGGGAACTTTAGAAAAAATGCAGTTAATATTTTAAAAGTTTTTCAACAAAACACCATAATATTTATATGCATATAATTCCGGTAACTTTTGGCGTTCTTGAAGAGTTATTCTGTCACAGATCTTAAAAGGTCATGGGTAACGTTTTAAGGCATGATTTGTAGCACGTTTCAACAAACACTTATGCTGGAAAGCTATATCAAAGTAAAAATATTACATATATGTATATATAGAAACATATATATGGTTTGGTTTTAAGTACTAAAAATGGATGCCCTAAAAGCCCAGATTTGGAGCCGGGTGGAGTGGGGGTGGTGGGACAAAAGAATTGAAAGTTTCAGCGAGGCTGTATCTACTTATGTTTTGAGTCTGTGGTGCTTTTTCTTAATTACAGCTGTTCCTAATAGTTCAGATAGTCGCTGTTCTTATAGCCTAGTAGTTTTTTTGGTGTTTGCTGAACAAGTGAAAATAACCTAAGATCCTTACTACAATGATTCTTAGAATAACAATGGCTTTATGCTCACTACGTAGTTTTTTTCTTGTTTGAGAGGTGCCATGTGATCAGTACGGTCCAAGAAATAGAAATTGTGAGGCAGGGATTTTACAAATCTCTTTGGCAGTTTTTAAAAATGCTACTTTGAACTGTTAACCTTTGGTGGCTTCTATGGTATTGTCTAACAGTACAGATATTTGAGTACTGTTAGGCAGCTGGGAGTGAAGATGGACCACGGCAGCAACCCAAAACCGAGCAGAGGCGCAAAGTCCCTAGCGTAGGGATCCAATGAGTTCCTGATCATTTTCCCTATCACAAACATACACTTTGTCCTCCTCCCCCATTTGTCCTCGCCATTACACTTTCTTTTTTGATAGACGGAGAGAGAAACAAAACCCTGCAATCCCTAAGAGGTGAAGTGAACATAGAAGCGCAGAAGAAAGGGGGTTTATATCGCCCTTCCGCTGAGTGATCTCTTGAATGTTACAGATTATAAGGATTTTTCTGTTAAATAACTAACATGGAGTCTATAAGAAAATGACATTCTCCCTTGTCTGTTACAGATCATTTGTAATGTATTTGGAAGGTGGCTCAAATACTTATTAAATGCATGTTTAAGTATATTCATACCTCAAATTCATATATAGTGACTTATAATTTAGAAATAGCTAATATAATCTTTTTCTCCTTTAACTGTTTAGTGTTATCCAACAAATGTAAAACTTGAGGCTTGGAGTTGCTATTATTTAGACTTGCTTAACTGACAAAAATGATTTATCAACAATTAACAGATTTCTAGTAATGTTTCTGCTGGAGTTCCTTTTTTTTTTTTTTTTTTTTTTTTTTTGGTTTGAGGCCATTTTAGGTTTTCAATGTTCCGCTCAAGTGAGCTTTTTGTGAACACCAGTGGATACAAGTTTGATTACAGGTGTATTTTCTTGACTTTCATTGGCTCTTTTAGTTTCAATTACATGCAATAGCCATGACACTCCTTGCCAAGTATTAATTATGCTTTTCTTTACAGTATGATACCAATTTATTAAGGATGTTGATATAAATCAACTATTTTAGATAATACAATAAATTTAAAATTTATTCAGATAGTTTTAAAGAGAATTAAAAATATGTGACTTCCATAACATACTAAATTGCATATTGTATGATTAGCATTAACTCAGCAAATATGAAAATCCAGGGACATTCTTTAACTATGTTTAAGACAAATATAGAAGAATAATGTAGCCAAAGTGATTCTACATTTCAGCAAAGCCATGGATGAAATATTTTCTGATATTCTTGTGAATAATGTGTGGAAATGGAAGCATATTGGTGGATAAATTACAACAGATTGCGACGTAATTTCCAAAGAATATTGCATAGTAGATCAATGTCACTCTGGAGAGAAGACTGTAGTGGTGAAACAGAAGTTTCCTTAGGTTCAGCTGGCTTAGTTATAGCGCGATAGAAAACAACATTCGCGCTTACCCAGACTACAGGTGGCCCAAAATTGATTTGGGCAGTTGGTTAATAACAGATGTAGGAATTTTAAATATCTCAGAAGCCTCGACTCCAAAGAGAACCTACATGGAGTTGGTTTTGTTATTTAGTGTCCAGATGTTAAATAATTCCATATGTCTTCTTCTGGACACACACACTGCTAAATACAAAGACAGAATGACAAAGGTCAGTCTAAAATACAGCAAACCTTGTCTAATATAGGAGTATAATGTGACAGTGACAGAAAATTCATTTTCATACATGACCCACAGAAGTAGGACTGAAAGTTAACACACAATTGAGAACTGAATTGACAAATGATTGAACATTCATATGAGGGGGGATAGAACAGTTATAGTGTCTGAATATAAGATTTTCATAAGAGGAATGTTCTAAGTAAAGCCTTTTGGTGTAAGGAAAAAAAGGTTTAGAAAGAGGAAGGAAGTCATGAAATGCTTCTCATTTTTGGAAGGGTTAGGTACAAGAGACTAAGAGATAGTTTCTCTCCATTTTGAGCTGTTAATATGGAACTAGATGGTGTTTGTGCTCCTAGTCTATGGTAAAGTCCTGGATGGATTAGGTGTACAATTGACTCATGGATGCCTTAGGATGTAATTTCTTACAGAGAGGAAGATTCAGCAAGTCCATAGATGCGCAGTTTCATAATTCTAGAATAGCAGATCTTCCGTTATTGGTGGAATTACTTTCCAAGATCCCAATTGGGATCTTTCATCACCTGAAACTGTGGGCAGTATCAGTCACCATGTACTTGTTTTTCTCCTAGACATACTAAGGTATTTTACAAATCTTATGGAAAAGCAAATGCAATTTGTTTTTGGTACAATTATTTGTTTGAAATCTGTGCACATGAAGGATCAACAAAAGGTAATGTGTTTCATGAAAACTATGGACAGACATCTACCAATGATTTTAATTCATGGATTAGATAATAAGACTAATAGCAATAACTAATAACAAAGAATCATGTACTACAATGAGTGTTATTTGAAACTTGTGACTTGTTTATGATGTGTTCTATTTACTGTTTTTGGTTTGTGGTTGGCTATAGGTAAGTAAAACCATGAAAAGCAAAACTGCAGAAAAAGATGCACTGCTGTATTGAAGCCTACTACTCGGAGGAGTGTTTGGCCTATTGTTATGTCACCAGTGCAGCACCTGGTTTCCTGTCCCAGTTCCCCTCCCAACTCCAGCTTCCCTCCTCTGTGCATCCTGGCAGGCAGCAGATGATGGCTCACGTCATTGAGTCCCTGCCACCTATGTGGGAGACTCTGCATGAATTGCCAGCTCATGGTTCTGGCTTGGCCTGTTTTCTGCTGTTGAAAGTTTTTGGGAAGTGATCCAGAGAATGAGAGCTCATTGTCTCTTGATTTCTCTTTATCTTTCAAAATATAACAAAGTCTATTGTCATTAGAGGATATACTTGTATCTGTCTCTTCAAATTCTTAAAAAATGCCAAAAATATTAGATGTATACTATAAATGCATTTAGACAACCTCAGATTTAAAATTAAATCATGTTTGCAACAGTCCTCATACATTTTTGGTAAGGACACTTACCACAAATTTGGTATGGAATTTGCATTTCACTATTAGGTGTAGAGTTCTGAAACAACCAGTATTATGAAATGTGAGACCAATTTACCAATTATCTGAGAAAATTTTTAGGAGATTTATTGCGGTCATCAAGCTGGATAGAACTTATTTTTTGACAATTATTTGGCTATATAATTTTTTGGCTTGTTCATTGCCCACTAACCTAATAAATTGGTAAAAATGGCTCAGGTCCTTGGGCACCTGCATTTGTGTGGTAGATGCAGAGGAATCTTTTGGCTCCTGACTTTGTATTGACCCGATTCCAGCAGTTAAGATTTTTTGGGAATTTAAAACAGTGGATGGAAGATCTCTCTGGTCTTCTCTTCCTCTCTATAAAAATATGCCCTTGGAATAAAAATAAAATAAACCTTTAAAAAGTGAATTCATAACAGATTAAACATATGTGAATGAGAACATATTCAATATTGACATTGTATAATTATGGCAGGATTAAGAGAATTTATATAAATTTTGTATTATGTTACATATAAGAATACGGATGTCTAATTTTGTTTTTAAAGATTTTTTCTTCTTTTTTTTTTTATTTTGGAAAGGTGGATTTACAGAGAGAAGGAAAGACAAAGATCTTCCATCTGCTGGTTCACTTCTCAAGTGCCTGCAACAGCCTTAGCTGAGACAATCTGAAGCCAGGAGCTAGGAGCTTCTTTTGGCTCTCCAATGTAGTACAGAATCCTAAGGCCTTGGGCCATCCTTGACTGTTTTCCCAGGGCACAGGCAGGGAGCTGGAAGTGAAGTGGAGTAGCTGGAACATGAACTGCTGTCCATATCGTATCCCTACATGTGCATTGTGCAACATGTAGATTTATGCACTGAATCATTGTACAGGAACTGATGTCTAGTCTTCTCGGCTTTCTCTCCTGGCATTTCATGCAGAGTACTCTAAACTCAAGTTCCATCAAAAATTGCTGAAAATTATGAAAAATTGCCTGTACTCTTCCAATTCTTATGCAATTTGCTTCAGCTACTATAGCTTATGAAGTATGGGATGTCAACTATATTATATGATCAAGGTTTTAATATTATGCAGATATTATTTGATACTAAAATAGATGTTTAATTATTTTGGGGTGTAATATGGGAAAAGTGAGTTTATATTTTAGGAGTATGGAATAGTTAAAAAGAATTTCTGAAATAGGATTTTGAATTTCTTTGCCATTCTACACTGCAATAACATAACCAAGAATATTTTGAGATCTTATTTCTCTAACATAGCCATTGCTTTTCCATTTATACATTTAATAAATACTGATTGTTCATTGACAATGACTAATGTGATAGACATTTAAACTTGGACCTCTGAGACAAAAGAATTGTTCTTGATACAATTATATTTATGGGTAGACTACTTTTAAAACTGTGCTTAACCTTTCATGTCTCTTTGTAATCTAGTATAGAATTATGGGACCCTGTTCAATCCATAGTGGCTCCTGGCTTTCAGCATATGGGAACCAATCTCAGTTGGCTTTTATCTAGCAAGGTTAGCAAGAGGTCTGGGGCCTATACTGCAGAATACAAAGGTTATATCCAATGCCTGTTTTTTTCAAGTCAGATAGCTATCCAGGAGGAGTCTACTTGGTGGATAATATGTGGCTGGAAGCTTACAAAACAAGATTCAATAAATAGTGACTACATGCCATTTGTCCAATTTTCAGTATATCTTTGTGTGGAAGATGAAGACTTAAAAATAGGATTGTCAATGATTCTACAAATTTGTTGAATTCCAAGCCAGTAGATTATGGAGTTTATAATTTGGAAGTTATCATTTCATTGTTTAAATTTTAAATAGAACAGATTTTGTTTTCAAGAGTCCAAGAAGATAATCACTATCCTCACTCCCCTGTTCCCTGCTAACGTTCTTCCCTTTCTCTTTTCTTTGACAATATTTAGACAGATTTAATTTTAATCCACTCTATATGCATAGACTTAATCACAAAAGTCCACATTTATATTGAGTATACACATATGCTAAAAATGACAATCATATCAAAGTGACCATTTCACCATTTGGACCAGTAGTTCATAGGAACCTGGGCAAAAACAGTTATACGAAACGAGAAAAGAAGGGAGACTTGGGAACTGACATTGTGGTGCATCAGCTGGAGCCACTGCCTGTGATGTCAGCATCCCATGTGAGCACCAGTGAAAATAACCCGGGTGCTTAGAACCCTGTCCACATGTGGGAGACTCAGATGAATTCTGGAGCCTTTACCTTGGATGGGACAGTCATTTTGGAGATTGAATCAGCAACCTTAAAAAAAAGTACCTTAAAACCAGACCCAAAACAAACAAACAAAGGTAAAATTTAGAGAGAGTCATAACTAGACTGGCACATAGTTAGGATTAATAAATGAATGGATTCAGGGAATACAGTAGGCTGTTTCCCTCCCCAAAATATTCTTCATCTTGTGGAGCTTACAGAGTAATATTTCTAAGTGTCATAGAGAAGTTTCTGAAAGGCATGGATATAAGAACTAGGCAAAAGGCTAATGAAAATTTTATATTATGAAAAATCTACATGGATTTAGAAATATTTTTGCATAAAACTTTAAATTTCATTTCTCAGTGTTTTGAATGTATTCTTGTGTTCAGTTGGACTGGAGTAGGAAAGCACTAATATTGTGAACATGTAATAAAGAATTAGTATGAGAACACAGGGCCTGGCATAATGATGTAATAACAGGCTATTCCTCTAGTGAGGTGCTTATAGTTCCACTTCTGATCCAGCTCCCTGCTAATGGCCTCCGAAAGCAGTAGAGGATGGCTCAAGTGCTTGGACCCTTGTACCCACACTGGGGACCTGGAAGAAGCTCATAGCTCTCAGCTTTGGATGGATTTGGCCATTTGCGGGAGCGAACCAGCAGATGCAACATCTGTCTCTTCCTCTCTTCTGCTTTCTCTGTAATTTTCAAGTAAAATAAGTCATATATATATATATGCAGATTTATATATACCATATATAATATATATATATTAATACCTTTATTTTCTAGAATGTGGCAGATGATAAATGTCCTAAACAAATAAAAAAATACTTTCAGATACGTGTAGTCAGGAGTTACAGGAATGGAGGGAGTTCAATTGCTGTTTTAAGTTGATTGGTAAAGGTGTAAGCACTTTTGAAGGTGATGTGGCATTGGTATCAGTAGGTACCAGGTGGAGCAGCACTTTCAGCTCAGGAAACAGTTTCAGGGACTGAGAAGCTTGGAGGGAATTGCATCCTATGTGAAGGTCTTCAAAAACTTTGTGGAAAACGGAATTTAAAAATAAACTTATTTTTACAACAATTGTTATAAAATCCATGAATTTCTTTTCTTTTTGAAGATGTACTTATTTTGAAAATTTTGCTAAGAGAAAAGGAGAAACAGAAGACAGAGATACAGATCTTTCACCTGCTGGTTCAATCATCAGAGGGCCACAAAAGTCAGGCCTGTGCCAGGTCTAATGCAGAAGCTTCATCTGGGTCTCCCAATGGGTGGCAGAGGCTCAAACAGTTGGACCGTTTATTCTCTGCTGCTTTCCACAGTTCATTAGCAGCGAACTGGATTGGAAATGACGCATCTGGGACATGAACCAGTACTCAGGGGATGCCAATGTTGTAGGTGGCAACCTTACCTTTGACTAGTCTTTTTAGAATATACAGTTCTATAAACTTTTTGAGACTTGCTGGTACAGATTACAGTTTTGCCCCAAATTTTCAGTTATGTTTTATGAACTTTCTCATGTATCAGGATCCTCCTGATCACTGTAAAGATTCAGCCTCACATTCTGAGATGAGGAAGCATTTTTGAGTTTTCTTTACTGTTAGAGAATGAAATCACAATTGTGTTTGTTCCCCCCCACCCCAGGGATGAGATCTACAATCCTAGCACAGGAATATTTTTGAGTCATCTGTTGCCTCAGACACCATTTTTGTTAATCCTGTTTAAGTAATTTCCTGTCCTGGAGCGATGCATCTTGGTAGTCTCTTTAATGTCAGTTTCAAACTTCTTTGTGGCGTATGGTACAGTGATTAGATGCATGGTCGTCTCACACACAACTTGAATGCTAGGAGCTTTCACTACTCTTTATTTTTCCTGAATGTACTAATAGTTCATAGATTCTTTAGAATGATTTTAGTTAGTGTACACTTTAAAACATAAGTCAGCTGCCCATAATTCCACATGGACCTACTGTACTTTGGAGTTTTTATCTATTTTAATATCAACCCTAACGTTTAGATAATATTGTTAACAATGACAGAGTGATGTATTGATCTGATGCCTTCTTTTATGAAATGAACTTTGAAATGTTACCTGATTTTACAGTCAGAAGCTTATTCTCTGCTCTGTTTCGATTTTTGTAACAACTTTAAAGATCACTATGAGTCTTGGAGTAACCTTTGGACAAAAGTAATGCAATTTGGTCATGATTTAATTGTATCATTTAGAACAAAAGTTACGCGAGGAAAATTGTGTTGAGGCTCTTCTCTCTCCTTTTTCCCTCCCTCCTCTTCTTCTTTGTTTCCTATAGTGTTTTGCTAGAGAATAAATTGGGGATAATAAAAAGAGCATTCCACACAAATACAACTTTTAAGATGTACAAGGCACAGTTTCACTTAATTCTTTACAAAAGCCACTGACAATTACTATCTAAAGTTTGAGGATGTAATCCAAATTTACATGATCAAGCTAACAATTTACTTGGGAAAGATGCATAACATGGGTTAAGGCCATTTTCCTGAGTCATTTTGCAGATGGAATTTAATATGGGAGTTTTATGCTATTTGACTTTTATTTGGACATGTGACATTTAGAAAAAGATCATGGAGAATAGTCTATTAGTAGGTTATTACTCATAACATCACCCTCTCTGGCAAGCCTAATCTATTTCAAACAGCAAGTTAATCTGTGCAAATGCTGCTGGTGAAGACCTGAGGAGCTATTTGGACCTGGTGCTTATGAAGGCACCTTGTTCGACGCTAAAAATGTCTCTTTGTATATGGTCCTTTTGCTTGACTGCTGAACTTTCTGTTTAACAGGTCTTGAATGCCAGATGGTGTAGATTGGCGTTAATAGCATTCCATGTGTTATAAGCACCAACAGTTTTCTGTACATTGCAGAGCTCTGTAGCTTGTTAATTATCCATATTTGAGAAGAGAAATAGATGCCTAACAACTTGTTAAGGAGAAGCAAAATTTTCAATACTAGTTTTGAAAGTAGAAATGAAATTATGTTCTCTTGATTTTTGTGAATCCTAGGCTGTCATCTTGTTTGGAGTTTTAGAACTTTCACAAAGTATCTTGAAAAAGGTCATATCTCCATTTCTGAATTGCATTAGTCTAATTTGAAGCCAGAGATTCATCAGGTGTTAAGGACGATCAAGAATATAATATGCAGTGCTCAAAAGTCTTTTCATTTAAATATACATACATTTACACATTATTAAATATACCATTATTTGAAAACCATTATCAAACTTTGGTCTTTAAAGTATAATGTCTTAGATTAGTGAACAATGGACTACAAGAGGCATTCATTTTTATTGACTTTGAAGTCAACTATTAGAAGTTAGGTGACCTAATGTAATTAATAAAAAGAACAAGGATCAAATAGATGACACCAAAGAATCAGAGTAAGACTAATAACAAAATTTCTTCTGAGAGGTTTTAAAATGTTGGCATCTTTACACACACAAAAAATGTAAGGAGTTCCACTTGAAGGTAATCTTGGTTGAAAGAGAAATTTATCTCTATGCCAACAGGATATTTTATAAGTTTGTGGCAACTGGAATTAAATGATATTTATTTTGCTACAAGCAAATTTTGAAATTCATGCATTGAAAAAACTCATGAACTTGTGAAAAATCCTCACATGTGCGACACTAGTATACATACACCCTTTAAATCTTATCAGATTATCTAGTTAGTATTTTTACTGAAATGTTATCTATTTGAGTTTCATATTCTTAAGTCAGCAGTGTTTTCATTATACAAAAGCCTTTGGAGTAAAGGAATCTGAAAATTGAGTTTATTGAAATCTTAGTTCCTTTGATATAGTGATCCAGAGAACAAATTGTAAATGAGAATATTGAAAATCTTGCAGACTCTTAACTCCAGTGTTAAAACTGTAGGCTTTCAGTCTTGTTACATTGTTGTAACATTGAAGGTCTTAATCATTCTAAAGGAGAAACAGTGCAGCATAGCATTTCAAATATATTTTTCCAAAAAAAAAACATACATAGCTGCTGCAGTTGTATAGCTTATTGGCTGCTATCCATTTTTCCATTATGGAGTAAGGCAGAAAGTATACAGGAGAGCATGAAGCAATACAACTCTTATTTCAGGGAGCTACCTTATCTCACTGAATTGTTGGGAAACATTGAACAACAAATATGAACATAGAACATCTAGTAGGATTTCAATAAATGTAAATTTTCAGGATCATTCAAAAAATCAATCCTCAGAACTATCTTTGTAACCAGGAATTTTATGTCTCAAAAAAAGCAGTTTTCTTCAATACGATGTGATGTAACATTCGAGTGCGGCCATTTGTGAAGGACTCTGTACTGAACAAATTTGTAAGCTCAGTTTTAATTGTAATCTATGCTACAGTATGAATTTATTTTGAATTTCACAGCTTAGTCTACAATAAGTACTCTCATTAGCATACGTACTCTCTTTATATCATCAACTCCCATATATATTATTATACTTTGGAAATAATGTGGAACAATAGAAAAGTATTATCTGGGGACAGGATCACCACTTACTTTAGAGACTGAGTCAATGGAATTTAAATTTTCTGTTAGTAAAGTACAGTTGAGTTAGATAACAGAAGATCCTCAGCAATATGAGTAGTAAATACTCTCTAGATGCTTACTACATTTCTCTATATTTCACTATGAAACTCCAAAGTGATACAGTGCCTGTGAGATATCCCTTCTTATGAAGAGGAAAAGTTCTCTAGCACTTTCTTTGTGTTGACTCAGATTATAGGTGACAAAATGTCACATTGTACAGGGATTGAAGAATCTGTCAAAATGACACAGCAAGTTAGGAACAGATATAAGAAACACATTTCTATATTTAGCTAATAGTTCTTTTAGTAGCTCAGTGTGAAAAGTGATTTGAAACAGGCACCACAATGAAGCTTTTAGCAATACTTTGTGGGTATGTATTTTTAAATATGAGTATAATGAAATAAAATTTTAGGATTCTCTCATTTTTGGGACACTTATGTTAAATGTTAATAAACTTTCATATTTTAAAACTTTAACAAAGGTGATATGCTCACTAAAAATATGACATGTAATTAAGATTCCACAGAGGTCACTAATTATTTCTAGTCTCTGAACAACATGTACTCATCAACATTACTTGGTGAAAGGTAACAATTTCACATGTTTGACACATAATATCAGTTATTTTCAGGATGATACTGAGTGGAAAGCATAACCAGATCATATGAAGGCTCTCAGTAGATACCAAAATGAAAAATATAATGTTAAAATATATTATTTTAAACTGTCCAACATAGTTTCTAGATTGTCCACCTGTATCTCAAATTTAGTGACACATTCTAAAAGCTAAAAGAGCAGGCCACGTGATGAGTGTTCTGGTATAACAAGTTAAGCCACTATATAACAGAATGCCAGTTTGGGTCCCGGAAAGCCTGCTTCTCTCCAGGGTCCTGCAAACACGAGGGCAGATGATGGGTCACCACTTGGGTCCCTGCAGATGATGGCTCAACACTTGGGAGACCCAGCTGGGCTTCTGGGATCCTGGCTTGGACTTTACCCAGCCCTGAATTTGTGGGTATCTGTAGAATGATCCAGTGGGAACTGTCACTCTTGGCTTCCACTTTACAGCATTCCTTGTAGATGAAAAATCAGCATTTGTAAAGCAAAATGAAACAAAAGAGTGAATTTAAAAAAAACTCAGAAAATCATAGACTGGAATTTTCTTCAGTGAAAATTGATTTTCTAAACCAGAGAGCATTGGGTTTTGAAAAAATTTCAGCTAAAGCCTATTTGTCATGCTTTCAGTAAAACCATGCCTAACATACAATGTGCAAGTATTCAAATCAGTTTCACTATTCTGAAGCTCAATTTTCCAAACAAAAAATATTATATAATGTTAATAGGATTGGAATGGTGATAAATATGTCTCATACCAATAGCATTATTTGAATTCCTACTATAGTATGTGACACTTTTGGCCATAGATATTTTTAATTTGTTAATTTCTTTTTATACAGTTTTTTCCTTAATGGCTATTAATATACATAAGTTTGTATTTTCAAGGACAGATGATACATATATCTCAAGCATGACAGATTGTCGTGTGTCATGAACTAAAAGCCACATAAGAGCAAAAACGGGTATCTGAAAAAATTTCCTGCAAATAGCAAATTTCAAATATAAATGAAAATGCAATCAGTGATCATAAAAGTAGTTTAGCAGTTCTTGAAGATTTTGCTTGAATTCCCTTTATGCTCTTAAAAATCATTGAAGTTTTTGATTTTTGTTGATTATAGCTATTGGATTAAAGATTAGTTTAAAAACATGTTAGTTGAAAACAATAATAGAGCAGTTATATGTTGACACAAGATAGAATTAAGAAAAATATTTTTTCAAGATTTATTTTTATTTTTATTGGAAAGTCAGATATACATAGAGAGGAGGAGGAGACAGAGAGGAAGATCTTCCATCCACTGACCCATTCCTCAAGTGGCCGCAACAGCTAGAACTGAGTTGATCCAAAGCCAGGATCCCGGATCTCCTTGCAGGTCTCTCAAGTGGGTGCAGGGTCCCAAGGCTTTGGACCATCTTCAGCTGCTTTTCCAGGCCACAAACAGGGAGCTGGATGGGAAGCGGAACAACTGGGATCAGAACGTGTGTCCATATGGAATTCCAATGTGTTTAAGGTAAAGGACTTTAGCTGCTATGCTTCCATGCTGGGCCCAGAAAAATTATTTCATATTCCAAACTCTTTAACATCTAACTTCATGGAAGACAGGTAATTTCTCATTCTTTACAGCCTTGGATAATGTCTTAGAAATTCAAAGGTTTATACACCATTCTTTGAGTTGACGTTTTTGCTGAATTTAGCTTTATGAGTCATTAATGGTTACCAGTGTGCAAAGGATCTAAAGGCAGATTAGTTTTTAACTTGTGTCTAGTTTGGTACCAGTGATACTATTTTCTCTCCAATAGGGCCTACCTAAGTTAGAAATATTATATTGTCTGTAGAGACATAAAGAAGCAAATTCCTAAGAAAGATGTAACCCAAGGACACTCAATATTAGAAGTTGTTTTTATTGGGCTTCCTCACTGAGCTCCTAAATTTACATCAGGAAGGATTTGCAACATTTTTCTAGAAAAACAGTTTATATTTTAATTTTTTGAAGAGCTTCCAAAGTGTAGGGATTTCTTGCTTAAACTCTAACATTTGCAAGCTTTATGGTTTTCAAAGTATTTGAAAAAACTTCACCCTTTAACTAAAACGGCCTGTGCTTTTCATCCAGTATCAGTTTTTGAGTGACAAAGGGTGGATCTGACTTCTTTCGGTTTTTCTGTGGACTCAAGAATCCATCTATGGAGTAGTCTTAACTGTTCTAAAACTATCTCATGTTGGCTGTAGGAGGCAAGAAATCTTTTTTTTTTTTTTATCAGTAATAATGATTCTGAATGAGTGGTGGAAGATGTATACCAATCAAGCATACACAGTTCTGTGAACCATTTTAACATGATTATGTTCAGAGACAAAATGAGGTTTGTACTCCCAGCCCAGTGAGCGCTCTCCTTTTCAGTATAATTGATCTTTTGTTTTTCTGCATCATAATTTACATGTGAAACTTATGGTTAAAAAATATTCAAAGTGTGACAAAACAAGATATATGTGTAAAGCACGTTCTACTCATTGTCTTGTCATTCCCCCACAGGACAGGAGTAGTTAACTGGGATAAGACAGAAATTAAAGTATGTATCACATCTTCATTGCTTTTAAAAATGGCTATCATTAAGTTTTCATGTAGATAGTGCTATGTTTCCAAAGTCTGCAAAAGTACTCATTTAGTTTCTCTTTATTTTGTTTTCAAGCTTCTAAAGACACTTTCATTGATCTTTCAATGACCAATTTTAACCATGGAGTTATTGACTTGTGCTACTTAATTGATCTGAGAAAACAGCACTATCTTAAAATCACCTAGCTATTTAAGATCTGGAATTTTATCTTCAGATAATTTTGTGGAACAAAATATTATGCACTCAAATTATTCTTTCCTGAAATATTTACAGTGCTGTTATTACTTCAGTGAGAATTAATTTATCTGCTCACTTTGTTTCTTGTCACATGAGCCTGCATTAAGTTTTCACATGTTTTTCATGAGAAACATAGTAAAATGGAGTTATGTGTGTAATTCATAGCAGATGCTGTGCTAAGTGTTTCAAA
Organism: Ochotona princeps; assembly: GCF_030435755.1. Classification (NCBI taxonomy): domain Eukaryota; kingdom Metazoa; phylum Chordata; class Mammalia; order Lagomorpha; family Ochotonidae; genus Ochotona; species Ochotona princeps. The sequence goes on along the minus strand of NC_080832.1, from coordinate 34,559,891 downwards.
GGCAGAAATTATTGATCTAATTTAGGAAAAGAGAAAATTGAAAGACAAAATACAAATAATTTTCTGAAGGTAAAAAAAAATCTGTGAACTAGGGAGACCAATATTTGTGTGTAGGTTATTTGATTCCATGGCTGTTTACCTAACCATAACATAGCACAGTGGTGACTGAGAAACAACACAAATGGGAAGTAAATGAGAAAAGTATATACTACATGGATAAAAGTGTTTCTTACATAAAAGATGACCATTTAAACAATATTTGTCAGCTGAATCCAGTGCTATGTTGTCAAGTATCAACAAATTCTGTGACATTTTCATATGTTTTCATCTACATGAAGGGAAAATAAAAGCAAGAGAGTAATAAATGCCTCCAGTAGCCGGATGCGGGCAAGGCTAAAACGAGTTTGTAACACAGTCTTGGTCTCCCCCATGCGTGGTTTGGGCCCAAGTGCTTAAGCCATCATTTGGTGCCTCACAAGATGCATTGGCAGAATACTGCATCAAAAGCAGAGTATCTAGGACTTGAAGCAGGACTGTGATATGGGATACAGACATTACAAGAGGCAGCTTAACTCCCAATGCCACAAAACCTGCCCACAGAAAACTTTTGTTATCTCAAAAAATCTCTAGCTACTAATAAAATACTTAGCTGTATCAGATTGCCTTAAATTAATAAGAGTCAGATAAAAGTATGTCTGGAATTCATAACTAGTATGAGTTTGCTCTGTCTTTGTTTTTGTTTTGTAATCTGATAAGCAAAAATAAGACCTAAGACTTCTGGTCCATTAATGGGTATATACCAAGTGATGGCAAAGGAAGAACTTATGTTATAAACTCAGTACATGGTATGACCAAGGTGAAAGTTATAACTGAAGTAGTACAAGAATGATTGACGTATTTTTTCCCCACATGTGGACACAAATGAGCAAAAGGAAGAAGTATGCTATTCATCAAATGTATTGCAGTCATGCTTTGATAAGTTCCCAGGTAGAATGTCATTCCAGCTCTCCCTTTCTGTTACACTGATGTTTTACAATGGAAATCTTCCTGGTTAGATTGTGATGAACAGAATCTAGAGTCCTAGTGTATGGCTTTGCATCAAAAGTCCAGCTATGTTGGGCATTAATTACAACATTTCGGAAGTTAGATTTCTGGGTTTTGTTACTAGATTCACACCTCGCTAGCTGCGTGATGCTTGATGGATGACTTAGCTTTGTTTATACTAGTCGTGCCAGTGGCTTTCTTAGAGATCAATTCAAGCATTAAATGGAGCTGGGTACCTAGTTTTTGTTCAGAAGATGTAACATTTGTATTTTCAGCATAGCAAACCAGACTTGACATAAAGCATCTAGGAACTGGCCTTGTTGAGTGCAGTTTTACTAGGCTTAGAAATGGTCAGAGGCTCATCTGAGTTTCCCACATGCTTATGTGTATTGCTAGTACTGTCGACTTAGTGTCTTCACCTAGTTTCTAGGCCTCTCAGAAGTTAGTATTTCCCAGTAATAAACACTCACATTCTGCATTCCCTGAACTTCTCCAAGCTTCCTGAACCCAAAGAAGAATCTCCATGCATCAAATTTAAATCCTAGATTTTAGTTTTATGATTATATTGGTCTTCTAGTAGAATATATTGTAGCATGTTCCAATATTTAAGGGATGGCTCTAGAAGTTTAACTACTTTTTAAAATTGATAATAAGTATATTTGAGTGTTGCTGTTAACTTCCTTGTTAGGTTCTCCATGCTTTCAAAACTTTTACTTGGATAGATTCTCCTCATTATTTTCTGAATTAATCTCTGTCTACTCATCTTTGTTTTCAAAAAGACACATTAATTACACCTTAACTAAGCTGTCTTTCCTTAACACATCATACGTAGCACTCTTCCTTTCCCTTACTTTGAAAATGTGCAAAGACTTCCTCCATAAGCATACACATGACTATGCTTTATTCTGGTTACTTCTGTCAGTTGTAGATAATAATTTTTATTATATTATTTTTGATATTTATCTTAATTTTCTCTTCATTAATGTGTTTATGTGCTTAGAGTGTAGGAGAGGGAAAACTTAAGTTTATGCTGTTTTTTTTTTTACGCTAACTGAATAAACCACTGATTGTACTCATTGGGCCACGGCAGCATTTTCAGTTCAGAATATTTAAAGGCAATAAAATACGGATACTGTGTTACACTTTTTTCTTGATAGGTATTGATTGATTAAAGACAGTAAAGTGACTGAAGATAATGTGACTGAAATAATCCCAGCAGGCAATTACAGAATTAATACACTAGCAAATTTCCCTAAAATTTCTCATAAATCTGGGAATAAATAATACCCTCAAATTTTCTGTTCGGAGATTAACTAATGTCAGATTGTGTTAATAAGATGTGTGAATTTAAGTAAGTGTGTAATATAGTTATATTTTTTCTTGGAAAAAAATATTGTCTAATGATCTTTAGCCCCGTTTCCACCGTGCTGCTATTGTATGCTTTATATTGAGTGTAAAGTCTCCAGGATATTTCTTTATTTCACCTCAGTTTCTATGCCTCTTTGCAAAAGTTTTGAGCATTATGTATATAAGGGAGTATACCCTCACAGTTGAGATACAACGAGAAAGTACTTAACATGAATAACAACCTTGTAAAAGTAAAAAGTATAAATTAGATTCCCATATCTTCTGAATCCTGGTCATGTTTTGTGTAAAATTATTCGCTGCAGTATGGAAAGTAACATTTTACAAAGGAATAAATTAATGTGAAAACGGACATTATAATGTAATTTTCAAATGCTAGGATTAGAATTAGTAAACAATAGATTTTTAAATGTATTTAAGGCAAGATTCAAATAGGTGAGCATTTCTTATGCTTTCTAGTGGGAAATATTGATTTGTCAATGTGTTTAAAATAATTCTTGTCCTTTCATGAAATTACACTTTAATGACATAATTTTATAATTCTGCTAATGAATACCAGACACCAAATATCATATAAATTATTCTTGATAGGTTTGCTATAAATATTAAATTTATTATAATGTACTTGGTAAAATATTCATGTAAATATTTTGAAAGATAGTGAAATCATCATTTCTCTGGGTTTTCTTTCCAATAAAACAGACACTATTACTGGAATTGTTTAGCATGTTGCGTTCCACTGATGTAATTTTAAATTGCCATTCTTTACTACAAATGGAATTTGATTATATCTGATTCCACAATAAGTGGGTTCCAGAATAGTTGACATTTAGTAGAATTACAGATCTTAGTGTCTTTGTGTATTTTTCATTAAAATGCATTATGTGTGCTTTCAATTCTCTTTTAAAGAAACTACCATAGATTTTCATAATAGTTACAAAGAAGCGTTTTGTTCAAACTTCATTATGAGATTTCATGGTGATTTTTTTTCTTCCTTCCATTAATCCTTTGAAAATATTTTTTAGTGTTTTTGGAAATCTTGGGTAAAAATGATAAGACATGGAGCATGAATAGATTGATTTTAGTTTACTCAAATAGCAAGACTTTCTAAAGCTTTTGTAGATGGGAAACTCTAGCTGTACCACTGTAATTGTACCTCTCTCTCTTTCAACTCTTTTCTGTATGATAAAGGCATAAAAATGTGTTTCACATGATGTGTAGCATCTTGTATATTAAAGAGTAAAATTGAAACATTTCTCTTGTTTCAAAATCACAAAAGCTTGGTGAGAACACATTTTTTTTTTTTATTAGAATATGTGTTTCTGACATTGATGGCAAAGTTGATGTGGAGGTCCTGGAAGAGGAGACTAAAGCATTGGTCTTGTAAGGAGCCAAATGGAAATTTTATCTAATCCTTGGAGAAGTAGGCATGTAGATGAAGGCCTCTGTTTTCCATCTTTTGTTTATTTTTGCTCACAGAGGCAGGTACAGATGCAGGGTTGAAATTGTCCCAAGGTAGTCTGAGAGCTATCACTTCTAGAACCACCATTTCCTTAAGGTCACATCTACCCAATCTACTTTAATGGGAGAAACATTTTCATTTCATCCACCTCAAGATCACCTGTAGCCCCATGCTTGAATACCACTGCACCTCTTCCTTATCCTTTGTTCTGTTGATAAAGAGTCACAAAGCTACCAACTTCCTGGCTTGCTGTTTCTTTAATATGCCACTGGCAGTTTTATTTTTTCAGCTCATTTTGAGGGCATCTTGTTCATAACTTAGGGTAACAGATTTGCAGTGGAAAAGCCCTTAATGGCAGTTTTAATAAGCATTTTAAATTTCTCAGTAAAATGAATCAGAATCATTTTCCTTGGTCTCTGACCTAGCTAGGAGAGGGTGGAGACTGGATTTCCCACTGAGTTTCTTCAAATTATTGCCAGGTTAAAAACTGGACCAATTAACATTAGACATGTTGTTCTGCATCTGGAGCCCAGAATACAATAAGCATTGTTAATTTGGTTAAGAGAAAGACAGCTGTTTAAGATTAGTCTTTTGGTATATGTGTGGGAGTTACAATAATGCCTCTTTTTAAATATCTTAGTTTTTTTTAGCTTACATGCAAATTCTAATTGCTGAAGGAAATAAAAAGCTAAATAAAAATCCTTTCACTTAGAAATTGTTTGACCAGCAGTTACATGATGTTAGAAAGTTTTAAGAGCCAGATGATTTTCCAAGTTTTCCTATGATAGGCATCATCTTCACCATAATTTCTCTTGGTGTAATTACTAATTTGGATAAAACAGCTCTTCAAAATCAATCTTTGTGGTAATTAATTCCAGACATGACCTAATTTAAGGGCTTAGATTTAAAACATTGTTTTCTGATATGTGTTTGATAATTGATTATGCATATTTCCATAGATGTGTGCAGTGTCAAAATACAGTTTGTGTATTGAGTTTATGTTACCTCCACTTAGCGTTCAGAATTTTTAACTAGATTTCTGTTCTGTTGAAGGGTAGTACTAGTTATTGATTAGGCACTTTTTTAAATGATGGTTTTTTTTATTTATTTGAAAATCAGAATAACATATAGACATAGCAAGAAAGAGCTTCCGTCTGCTCATTCACTCCTCATTCATTGTTCTGGCCAAAGCCAGAAGCCCGGCTTGCATTGAGTCTCTCACATAGGTGGCAGGAGCCAATTAATTAGGCCATCCTCTGTTGCCCACTCTCTGATGTTGGAAGCAGTGGAGCAGGGAAGGAACCCGATACAGGATGCTAGTGTGGCCAGCAGGGTTCTAATCCGTTGCATCAACTACATGCCTGCCCCTAGGCCAGGTATTAATACATATTTCAGCTACTTGTGAAACTCCTGAAGAGGATACTACTGTGTAACTGAAGAAAGGAAGACATAAGATACTGGCAGAATGATGTAAAGATGTGTTTTTTTAATACATTCTTAGGCCTAATTTATAAGCAATAAAATGCACACAAATGTTCTGGTAGATGTACATTCGTATACTCACCATCTCAATTAAGATTGAACATGTCCACTTTTTCAGGAAGGACTCTGGTTCATCCTGTCTCCTCTCATATGCATCAGAGCTTATCTGATCAGTTTCACCTGTCCTAAGGTTTCCTTTATATGAATCTCCAGCCATATAGCTTTGTAGCTTAAATATCTACATAAGCATGCATAGTAGAAGAAATGTATTTTAGCATCTAAGCCAGTTTATTTGCCACTTCTTAGTTGTTTTACATGTATTATTATCATGGATGAGCATTGATATAGTGAAGAAAAACAAATTCCATTTTAATGAAATAATTTACTGAATATATAATATGAGTGAAAGATTTTTATACTGTAGCTCTAAAGATAAGCAAGATACTCTTGAAAGAATTATGTATATAGAGCAAAAAGTTGGGCCTGACATGATAGCCTTGTGGCTAAATCCTTACCTTGCATACAGTAGGATCCCGTATGGGTACTGGTTTGTGCCCCAGCTGTTCCACTTCCCATCCAGCTCCCTACTTGTGGTCTGAGAAAGCAGTAAAAGATGGCCCAAGGCATGGGACCTTGCACTCATGTTGAACACCTGTAAGAAGCTCCTGGCGCCTGGCTCCAGATTGGTTCCACTCCAGCCATTGTGGCCACTTAGGGAGTGAACCCGTGAGTGGAAGATCTTTCTCTCCTCTTTCTCCTTCTCTCTGTATATCTGCCTAACAAAAATATTTGGAGAAAAAAGTTAAATATATTGAAATGAATACAGTACATACAAAACATATATGGACAGAGCTGTTATAAGGTTATCTGAAGTGTTACTCTAACAATGTTGAAAAATTCCATGATATATCAGTAGAGACTATTGCATAAAGAAGCTAGAACTTAGACTGAGCCAAGTAGAAAAGAGGAGTTTTGATGGGCAGATCAAGAGGAGAGTGGCTCAGGCAAGAGGACATAGTAGGCTGTAGAATATCAGTGATGAGAGCAGCAGAGAAGTTCAAATAGAATTTCTGAACTGAAGCAACAAGGGATTAAGAGACTTGATTTTGAAGTTTAGATTTATTAGCATTGAAGAGAAATGTTAGTTCATAATGGAAGAAGGGAAGCTCACATTTTTCTTGGTTTTCAAAATCAAGATGTAGTCTACAAATGCACCCTGGACATGAAAGATAACCATCATTGGCTTTGATGATATCTACAATATATGAGAAAAGTCATCACTGCTTAGCAACTTTTAGTAGCTAGAGCCTTGTTAAATTTTCACATTTGTACCTTTAGTAACTTTTTGAATAATTTAGCTAATAAAAAAGACATAATTCATTCAGCCATTACTATTATAATTTATTTGCCCCTGTTTTGACACATTCATGAAAAAAAGTTATGCTAATGATTAAGGCTTTTTATCATGTTGTTTGAAAGTGGGATGAGCATCTATGAAATAGAGCTACCTTTTTGTTTAATGTTACTTGTTTGATACAGTTTAAATTTTTTTAAAGGATTTTAAAATATTTTTTTATTTTCTTGAAAGGTTAATAGAGATGAGGGAGAGAATAAGAAAGAAAATTCCCAGCCACTGATTCGCTCCCCAATGCCTGCATCATCCAAAAGGCTCACGTTAGGAGCAACGAGTCTGATCAAGGCCTCCCATGTGCGTGGCAGGAATGCAACCACGTAGTCTCTCACCACTGCTTTCCAGAGCTTGCGTTAACAGGGACTGGAATCATGCACCTTAGCCAGAAGTGAATCTAGGAACCTCAGTGTGAGACACAGGCATTCTAAATAATGACGTAGCCTTAAGAATCCATGTAAACATTGTGTGCTTACACAATGTTACAATATAATGTATAATGTATAATGTATACAATATAATATGTTACAATATAATAAGTAAGGCTGATAATATAATTTTACTTCTGGACTCAAATTATGAGCATTCTCAATAGAATATTCATAATGCAGTAGTAAAATGACAGTTAAGCTCTTGGCAAAAAATTAGATTTTTTTAATAGTAATAGAAAAATATACCAGGTATAACCATAAATTTGGTAATGAAATCATCTCGACCTATAATTAATCTAAACTAAAACAGTTTTAATCGAGTTTTCTATGCAAGGGGAAAGGTAATTAATCTTTTACATTGTGTGTGTGTGTGTGTGTGTGTGTAATCACAGCCCAAGTCCAAGAAATCTTTTGAGAGTGTGTGTGCATGCATTAAATGCAGCTGCTCTTTTTTGTTATGGCTACAAGGATATAACAAACCTAGAAAATAATTGGAAAAAATTTTTAAAATGAATTATGAGGAAGTAGAAGAGTAAAAAAAAATCTGCAAGAACAAAACTGCCTCATCCATCCCCTCCTGGGTGGTTAATTGAAATATTTTCTAACATAAATGGTAATGGATATGAATATAGTTCTACATGACTGAAGGTTTACTTCAGTTGTTTTTTACTGCTACAACTCTCAAAATTCACATGTTTCAAGGTGTGTTCTATTTTAAGCCAACAGTTAGTGATCATGGGCTCCTTGGTATAGCTGGTGGGATACATTCTATTTAAAGAGTGTTAAGGTGCATTTGATTTTACCCTTTAGGAACTGTGCATATGTTTACTAGAGAATTGAATTTTGGAATCAGATGAAAGCGTAAAGAGTAACACAAAAATCCTTCCCACAGCTAACTTGTATGATTTAAGGCTGTTGTCCTTTGCAAGATATATATGTCATTCTTGCTTTAAATATAACATAGCTCGTGGGTCCAAGACCTTCAACCTAATCTCAAGCATGTCTAATTTTAAATAACCATGCTCACTTCAAAAGCAGAATTTGCTGTGGTTTTATTTTGTTGGCTTTATTTTTAATGTTGAGCCACCTCAGTAGATACAAAGGAAGGTTTATATATAGTTTCCGTTTAGAGGAGTCTATGAACGAGGAGTAATGTAAGAGGCCAGGACATGTGCTCATCAAGGGATTTCTGTACTTGAGACCAGGGTACTTACAGCACATCCTTTAAAACACTCTAACCAAGGTAGTTTTTTCTTGAGTTTTTGATTATACCTACATATGCTTTAATTTACAATGTCTAAAATGTTTTCTAAAATTAAATAGGATATTCATTTATGGTACTTCTCATTTTTCACTAAAACAGAACTCTTCCTCTAAGATGGTTTTATAGTTAATATACACATTTAGAATATAAGTCATAACCCTCAAAACCATTAGTTAGACTCATTTCTTGATGGGTGTGGTTGAAGCAGATTGTTGCCTGACCATATTTGCTGACATAGTTGAAATGGGAAATCGTGGATCTATTTCAAACACTTTGGCTTCTCAAGGAACTTGGCTGCTGATACATGTTTCCTCTGAAATCAGCATTTATTCAAGTAGTAAATCAACAGATACAGGGTTTACCTGTCAAAACATTTAGTCATGACATATACATACTTCAGATGATCATGTTGAATATGTTAAATACATGCATTTTTGTCAGTAATAAAAGAAAACATTTTGTGCATTTTACTCACAAGACAGATTATGAAAAAAACTATTAAGATGGATATATATTTTTTCTGCTTTAATTGTTAACTGGATGTTCATATTACTCTTCAGTTGCCCTTGAAGAATAATATAGAACAGGATAAAAACTAAAAAATTTTTCCAAAAGCATTTCTGACTCTTCGCTGTTTTGTGGAACAGCATGAGAGATATCTTCCAATTGTGTAGGATAAGTACAGCCCACTGAACAGTGCTTAACAGCAGTTTACCACAAGCCAGTTATAATGTCAAAAGCATTCGAACCTTTTCTTTTCTTCTATATTTGAATAATGATAAATGCCTTCATGCTGGGTAAGAACTATTGAAGTGTGTTTCTCTGCAGGTAAACCTGGCAGTGCGTTATATAATGCCACTCAATGGCAGCATTACTTAAACAGTGTGAAATACATTGTCTGGCAAGAATTGCATCACAATTCGGTATGATGTTTATGCAAGTGGCTAATCTGCCAGTTATTTTACAGTTCCAAAAATGAATCTCTGAGCCCACAAGATAGAATCCAAGTTTTTATTTGTGTATTTGTAGTGAAAACTGTAATTGCTTCTTGTGGGAGAATAGGAAGTTAAGGAAAGGGGTTGAAAATCACCTCAATCATTAGCTATGGGCCACCAAGTATGTATTCTGAGGGTTTACTTGTCTGCTCTCTAATTCCAAGACAAGATGTGTAATAAAGTTAATAACCATTCACTAATAGTTTTAAAGTGTCTGAATTTCAATTGAAATTCAAATATTTAATTATATTTGTATCTGTCTTATTTGCATGTTGTCTGATGGCTTCACCTTTCTTTTTAGCTGCTGATTTGTGTCTGTCCATCTTCCTGATGATAGAACAGATTCTCATGGAGAGTTTCCAGATTGATTTCATGGTCTGAAGTGGGTACCATGAGTCAGGTGGCTCAAAGGCTCATTTGGCTAATTGGAGTATGGGGGAATTTAGACTAGAAATTTGTCTTTGCCAATGTTTTTTTCTTTTAAATCACTGTGGTTGATTCATATGCTCATTCATTGGCTTTCTAAAAACTTCAGAATTAATGCAGCCATCAGTGAGATCATCAATGACAGAGACAAGTATTGCTAACTCAAACAATTGGAATTTGAAGCACCTAGATTCTAACATATGAACATCTGACTAGTTACGTGACTACTTATGTAGCGGAATATGTAGAATACTTGTAATTTGGACAATGCCTGTTAAATACTGCTTTGTTAACAATACATATTTCGTGTATTCCTTTTCTTTTAGTCAGTTGCCTAAAACTCCAGTGTCCTTTCCTATAGGTGAAGCTTCTATAAAAATGTGAACATTGAGAAACAACTGTGACAGTTGCTAATGTCATGCAGCAGTGACGCTGAACTCAGCTCATGAACCTATGGTCATAGGCAGCAACAGGTTTCCAACTCAAGTTCTTCTACATATTCAAGTAAAGTCTGTTGTCCTTCAAACTGAATCCTTTCCCTGTTTTAGTGGAGATGGTTTTCAAAAGCTACAATGCAGTTGGTAGGTTTGGATCTCATAGTGGAGTTTGAGGAAGTAGATAGGATTTTTAAGTAAGAGGTTTAAGATAGAGGAGGAGCCACTGCTGATAGTCTCCTTTTGACATGATCTTTGTCTTTGTGTTCACTCTTTGCTCACATCTGCCTCAGCCCTACCCTTTCAGCCATTCTTGCCCTTTCTTCTTTTTTCTATTTTCATTGGCTTTGATTGATTTTCTTTATCCTGTTGTATTTCATGGCTTGTTTTTTTCCCCTTACCTTTATAAAACTAGAACATGAATTTGAAGCTTTTTATTTCAAAAAATAAAAATCATATGCACAGGCCAACATGACTTCTATTATTAGAGGTGGTGAAGCCAACTAATCCTCTCCTTGTGACATCAGCATGCTGTAGAGGCACCAGCTTCAGTTCCAGCTGCTTCAGTTCCAATCTGGCTCCCTGTTAATGCATCTGAGAAAGCAGTGGAGGATGGCCCAATTCATTGGGACCTTGCACGCGTGTGAGACTCCCAGAAGCAGCTCCTTCTTCCCAGCTTCCAATAAGCCCAGATCTGCTTTTTTGCCTGCATGAGGACTGAAGCAGCAGATGGATTTTCTCCCCTTCTCTCCCCTCCCCTCCCCTCCCCTCTCGCCTCCCCTCGCTTCTCTTCTCCCCTCCCCTCCCCTCCCCTCTCGCCTCCCCTCGCTTCTCTTCTCCCCTCCCTTCTCCCCTCCTCTCCCCTCCTCTCCCCTCCTTTCCCCTTTCCCCTCCCCTCCCCTCCCCTGCCTTCTCCCCTCCTCTCCCCTCTCCCCTGCCTTCTCCCCTCCTCTCCCCTCTCCCCTGCCTTCTCCCCTCCTCTCCCCTCTCCCCTCCTCTCCCTTCTCCCCTCCTCTCCCCTCTCCCCCTCCTCTCCCCTCTCCCCTCCTCTCCCCTCTCCCCTCCTCTTCCCTCCCTCTCCCCTCCTCTCCCCTCCCCTCCTCTCCCCTCCCCTCCTCTTCCCTCCCCCTTCTCTCCCCTCTCCCCTCCTCTTCCCTCCCTCTCCCCTCCTCTCTCCTCCCCTCCCCTCCCCTTTCTTCTCCATTCCCCTTCCCTCCTCTCCTCTCCTCTATTTTTCTCTCCTCTTCACAACCCTTTCAAGTAAAATTAAATTGATCTTTAAAAAACCCCAAACTACAGATATCTGTGTTGGGAAAACCAACTGTCTTTTTTTTTCTCTCACAGAACAGCAATAAATATAGAAGACTTTTATGGTCTCAAAATGCATCAGGATTCCCCCCCAACCCCTGCCACATCAAGCAAGCAATTACGTAGTTCAGCAGTGGACACTAACTCAGGTGTAAATCACGAGCGTTAGATCCTTTGGATCTGTGCTTTCAACTGGTAGGCTTTAAATTGGGGCTCCTTCATCCCCCTCACATTCAATTAATTTGCCAAAGTGACTCACAGAACTTTGGAAAGCACAATTTTTTTTTATTACAGTGTATCTTACAAAGGATTACAGAAGACAACTAAGTGTGGGAGATGAGGCACAGAAACGCCATGGCTATCTCTGAGTGAACCACTCTCTGCTGATCTCTTATATTGACTGGACCTGGTCAAACTCAGGGCCTGGAACTCCCTCCAGGTTTCCCACATGGCTGGCAGAAGAAAAAGCACTTTGGCCCCTTTCCACTGCCTTCCGAGGTGCATTCACAGGGCGCTGCATTGAAAGTGAAGCAGCTGAGCCTTGAACTACGTCATGTAAAGGATGCCAGTATCGCAGAGATAAGCCTGCTGTGCCCCCACTGCATGCCCAAATAGTGTTTTGTTTTCTAATATGGAGAGGGAGGCTCTTATTGCCTTGGGATTTATTAATTCTATCTGTTCCAATGATAAATAAAATGTGAAAAACCTGATGTTGGCATGAGATTTCCTCACCTGGAATTTTAACTCTTGTACAGCCCTGTTACTGAGTGTGCTACATTTTAAGAGCTACTTCATTTTCTTACACGTATTTTTCTCTCCATTTTATCCCCCTCTGTCTTTCAGTTTTTCTCTATTTCTGTTTTTACTTTCATTCCTTTTCTTTAAACTAATGAGTGGTCCCAGTCAACCAAGTAAGACAGAAAGTTCAATTGCCATTTATTTTTAGCGAATGAAAACTTATAAATAAGAAAACATACTTGCTTGTCCCAAACTACTGTTTTTGAAAGCAGTGGTATACCTTTATATTTGATTTTATAAATATTGAAAAAGTATGATTGAGGATATAAGTTAAGCTTGCTAGACTAAATGCGTGTATCTGTTTCCATGCCAGCAATGGTTGTATCTATTTAAAAACAAAATACAGGGGCCAGCATTGAAACACAATGGGTTAAGCGGCTGCTTGTGACACCAGCATTTCGTGTTGGAGTGCTGCTTCATGTCCCATCTGCTCCACTTCAGATATAGTTCCTGCTAGTATGCCTCAGAAGGCTGCCAGAAGATGTTCCAAATACCCGAGGCCTTGCCACTCCATGGGAGACCAGGATGCAGCTTCCAGCTCTTAGATTCCACCTGGCATAAGTCCTATCTATTGAAGTCATAAGAGTGAAGCAGCAGATAAGACTCCCCCCCGCCGTATGTGTATATATATATATATATATATATATATATATATATAAATTTTCCTCCCTCCCTCTCTCCCTCTCCCTGTATCATTCTGACTTTCAAAAAACATTTTCCCCCCAAGCCAAACTGTCCAGTTTTATTAAAGCTTCTTTGCATCAATAGTAACATTTTAGGCAGGACATAGGCAGACAGTCATTAACAGAATACAAGAAATTTCAATCCCATTCTTCAATGAACTACAAGATCCTAAAGCTGCTATAAAATGCAGTGAAATCTGCGTCTAATATTCTGAATATGGAAAGTTCAGATTGAGGGCTGACATTTCACAATTAGCATGTTTTTTAAATTTAATTTTATGATACAGTTACACCAGCTCTGGGATTTCCTGTCCCCTCCCCAAGTTTCCCGACCTCTGCTGATTTACCTTCTAGTGTTAAAATGGGTGGCCCTTCATGAGCAGTCATAAGTCCATTATGCTGCTATTGAACAGGCAAAAACAATGTCTAAGAGTTCAGCATCCTACTGTCACAATATTTTCAGCTGTTTCACTGGGAGTCCATCTTTGGTCGGGATGCAGAGAGACATACTGCGCTATGACTCCAGAAGTCAGCCTCTGCTGCACTTCTATTATACATCCCTTTAAATACAGAGCCAGTAAATACAGTTCATAACAGGGAGAAAAACAAATTTTTCACCAACATGAAGTTAAAGAACATGGTGCAAAAATACCAATGCATCACTAGATTGATGAAAAAGAAAATGAAAGAGTTTCTTGTAGAAATTTATGCTACTGCATGACCCATGAGGTGCTAAAGAAATGATCATAAAAATCAGAACATCATTACCCATGAGATGTAGCGAAAACAGTGTTGAAAAGGACATTTACAACCTCAGGTGCTTATAAGCAATCAAAAGTCTCTTATAGATAATCGATTGATGAATCACAGGCACTTAATTGAAAAAGATGCAAGTGACTAGGAAGTGTGAAAAGTTAAAATTCACAGAAAAAATAATTAGATTTGACACCAAAAAACTGCAAATTGAAACAAGGAAGTGCCAGTTCCCAAAAGATGAGCAAATAATCCCTCAACCATATTAGAATGGTCACCAGGGGATGATCACTTAAAATTAGAGTTGAAAGAGAAATGTTTCCAACTGTTTGGTCTTTACATGGGTCATGACATTGTTGGTATGATCAGTAGTAGGGATTTTAATTTTTTTGTTATCTAGGTATACTTAGAGGTTTAATTGGGAGCCTGTCTTCATCTTTGTTAGAAATGCCTTCTGTTTATTTTTCTTGATTCCTTGTAGTCTGGTCTCCAGTTCATCCTTTGTGGTGTTGTGTGTGTTGTGTGTTATCCTTCATTTTTTGATATGTATTTTTGATGGAAGCTGTCTTATTAAACTGACCATATGATATTTGTCCTTTTGTTTTATTTTTTTATATTATTAGTATTGTTGCATATGCCCTGGGATTTCCCTTACTCCCTCAGCAAGTTTCCTTGTTCCTATACTGCCGCCTGTTTGGGACCTGGTGCTCTGTCTCTGCTCCTGGTCAATTCAAACAGACCAGCAGGACGGGCAGTTCCTTGTCTGGGTTCACATCCTGAGCTCCTGGTGAATGCCCCTTCCCACTTTGTTGCTGTTGGAGTTCAGGCTTCTGGTGCAGTTCAAATTGCCACTTGTTGAATGTCCCTGGGTTATTGTTCACTGCAACACCATACCTTTGTGTCTGTTGCTTTCCTGTGTCTGTCAGTCTCCAGGGGCCCCTCTGCTGTCCTTCTATCCTCCCCTATTTTCTGGATTGTGCCCTCTTTGCTTCACACTGCCTACTATTTTCTCTATTTAAACATGTGCTTAGCCGATTCCACCATCTTGATTCTCTCTTAGTATGTTGTTTAACAAGGTTTTCAAAGCTGACCCTACCTTTCAAGAAATGAAATGGAAATGGCAGCCTTATCAATCTGCAGATCCACAATCTAGAAAAGGAAGTGCTTTTTTAAAAGATTGATTTTTGTTGGAAAGTCAGACATACAGAGAGGAGGAGAGACAAAGAGGAAGATTTGTCCATTGATTCACTGCCTAAGTGGCTGCAATGGCCGGAGCTGCTCTAATCCAAAGCCAGGAGCCAGGAGCCTCTTCTGGTTCTCCCACGCAGGTGCAGGGTCCCTTTGCTTTGGGATATCCTTGATTGCTTTCCCAGACACAAGCAGATAGCCGGATGAGAAGCGGGGCTGCTGGGATTAGAACCAGCACCCATATGTGATCCTGGTGCATGCAAGGTGAGACCCTTAGCTACTAGGCTACCATGTCAGGCCCCAGGAAGTGCTTTTTGAGGGATAGATTCTCTGTGGCATTCTGGTACCACATTTTGTGAGGGTCAGGTAGCTGCAGGTCTCTGGTGTAAGGGATTTAAGTCTATGTTGATACAGATAGGGAGAGGCAGAGAACTTGATAATCAAATTTACTTTTTCTATGCCACAAGGTTTAGTACCTTGGTGACTAGGTGTGACAGGTGGGAATCACTCCTGGAAGCCAAGAGGAAGTTTCTCAAAACTACAAGGGGAAGGTATTTTCTCCCATATCAATCCAGTTTGGGAGACCTTCTGTTAGTGACCTCTGTCCCCTACCTGGTAACAAATAGTCAAGTGTTATGTGTGCTGATAACATAGCTCATAAAAAGCAAAAGAAATTCTGCATTTATGTAAAAGTTGGTAAAAATAGTAATTGAAATTGTAATCACCAGAAGTACAGTTAGCAGACATGTGCATGTCACTCGGTATCTCTTCCTCCTGCTTTCTGTGGCTGGAGACTCCGTTTATTTGTGGCGTTTTCCCCATCATGACTGGCATCAGCTGTTCGTTTTCCCCTTGGGTACCTCCTCTCCCTTTTCGGCAAGGTCTCTTTTAACTGAAGTTCTGGCATTGGAGGATCTGGTTTTGCAGAAAACCTCACAAATCTCTGTAGTTTGTGCTTCCCCTTGGAAACTAACCCTAGCCCTAACACGTGGCCTAATGTCAGTTACCATCCCCTTCATCTTTCCTGGGCATGGTAGTGTCAGCAACATGGACACTGGGTTCCAGGATGCAGCTGTGTGAAGGTTTTGGTCCGTGCACAGATCATTCTAGTCTCTTCTACACATTGCTTCCAAGTAAGCAAACCTTACGCATAAAAACATACACACAGTGATCTTTGGTTATAAAAATCTATTCATTATTGAATATCTAGGAGAGATTAGAACTTAATTTAGAGAATATATAAAATATTGGAATTTAGAATTCTCAAATTTATCATGCATCAAATTGGATCTATTAACTGTCTTAGCCCTCTTCCTGTGAATACTTTTGAAACAATCAGTGTTACCCAACCATTGTCCTCCAGAAACATAGTGGTCTTCCTTTTTTCCTTCATTTTTTCCATTACACCCAACATTATGTTACCAGATCTAGTATTACATGCTTTGTGCTACACAAACAATGCAAGTTTTAAACTTTTAGGTAGTTTGTGACCCTGAGCCCCAGTTTCTTTGGTGCAATCAACTTAATCCAGGTTCTTTGGATGAATTTTAATCCAGTGCTACAACTGGCTACTTGCCATTTAAAACTAGTTGAAATTCATCCTCTTGATCATTCCCCTGACGTGGAGTTGGTGCAGGGTAATGTCACGTGATTGGGAGGTGTGCATGGTTAACTTGGAGGGAATTTATCAACATAGATGGGGATTGCTTCTTGTGGTGTAGATCTGTTTCCCACCAGCAATGTTGAAACTGTCAATCCTCTTGACCCAGCATGCTTGTCCTATGCCCATCACTATGTTGTACTCTGCTTATCTGTGGCAAATGAGCTGACTTTTGCTCCTTCAATGACAGGTCCAAATGGGTCTGAGGGGGCCTTTTTTTTTTTTTTTTTGGTTAATCTTGGCTTTTGAGAACTATGGGAACGTTTATGGAGATGCGTGCATTAGGGTTAGTTGCTTGCTGCTTATTTTTAATGCATGAGCCATATATAATTAACTGCTCTCCCAGTATCTAGAGGCAGCGATTTTGAATGGTCTGTTTATGATTTCAATGTAAAATGTGTGCCAATCTTGATAATAATATTCTAATCATTGTATCATTGTCATAATCTAACAATTGTACAGTGGTTAATATTTGCCATCAGTTATCCTATTTCTGGGAATCTATTAGCTGATTCTTATGAAGCTGCCATTTTTGTAAGTTAAAAATAGTGAGCAGAAGCAATTTCATATGGTTTAACCTAACATTACTTCATCAGTTTTCTTAGACTCAGAATCATTATAATGATTCAAATGACTTCCATTATCTTGCAGCTAGAAGTTTTCACCGTGATCTTTCATTGGATCCCCTTACTTCAAATTTAGCCCTCTCATTTATTTGTTTGTTCTTCAGCTACGGTACACTTTATAAAAT
Source organism: Ochotona princeps (assembly GCF_030435755.1). Lineage (NCBI taxonomy): Eukaryota > Metazoa > Chordata > Mammalia > Lagomorpha > Ochotonidae > Ochotona > Ochotona princeps. Next base: position 34,542,439 of record NC_080832.1, on the reverse strand, counting down.
ACAATAATATTGAGCACTGTTCTATATTAAAATGTTGTAATGACATCTGATTGACCTTAGTATAAAACCGAAGCTCCATTAATGTGATTTTTAAGACATGTAGCGATACATCCCAGTTAGTCTCTGATAGCCTGGTTTCTACCTGCTGCCCCAGCCTAATTAATAATTGTGCCCTCCTTTATTCCCACAAGTGGCCCAGTAGGGATGATGAAGTACATGATCACCCTATTTATAAGGAGCTTCATGATCTGCTTCTGTATTTCTCTCCAACATTGCAGCACATTTTCAATTATTATATAAGCCATGGTATTTCTGCATTCCTTTATATTTATGGAATATGCCATATTCCCTCTCGGAGTTTTGAACTTGGGCCCCTGATACTGAACTGTGTGAGACACCCTTTTGTCTCCTAATGCACACGGATTGTCATGCTTACATTAACTATTTTTTTCAGCAATCATTTTAATCTCTAGACTAATTTGAATTTCCCTGTTATCATTCTACATATTTGTTTTGCACTTCTACAATCAAACACTCTTTCCCTGTAACCATGTTTACACATTAATTTCTGTGCTTTCGCTAGCATATACGTTCTGGCAAGAGAGGACATTCTCAGTTTATTTGTTAGTGTGTTCCAAGGGTTTATAAGTATTCCCTACATAGCTGTTACTAAGTATGTGTAGATATAAATAGGTATCTGTAGTGCCACATGTGTCAAAGGAATTGAAGCAAAAGTAATTGATCCTTTGCACTTTGACATCTGCTTCTGACTTTTTAGAATATGAAAAAGATAGTAGGGGAGTTTAAAGAACTCTAAGAAAGGAGAAGAAGAAAGAGGCTACAAAAAAATCAATGCTTGAATATTGAGGAGACAAAAAGTTGACAAAACCAGAAACACTGAGGTGACAATTTGGATGGACAACAACATTCCATTTCTGATCATTGGATCATTGGAACCTGCCTTGCACTCTTGGTTGCAGGGGCACTTAAAAGCTTGGAACTGGTTATGTTTTCTTCCTGCAGTAAACAAACTTATTAGAACATTTTCTATAGTAACATAATTTTCAGTAAGTGCAGAAAATAATTGTGTTGAATATAAGCAAATATTAGAGCATGATTATCTCCTTTTTTTTTTTTTTGGTTGAGGTTGGGAGCTCAAAATTTAAGCAATAACAAAACCATTTGTGAAATGCTGGCTGAAAGGGGTGTTTAAATCCAATTTGTAGCATTTACTTCCAGAAGATGAAGGGGAAGGCTAAGTAATTTATCGTTTTTAAGCTATTTTTGTGAACTTTGTGCTTCAAAGCTGGCATGTGGAACTTTTAACCCCTAGAACTGATGAATGTGACCTTATGTTCAAATAGGGTCTTTACAAATGAATCAAGTTAAAGTGAATTTAAATGGGCTAGTATAGGCCTGACTCTAACGTTTGGTATATTTATAAGAAAACGGACCCACGAAAAAGCAATGTGAAAAGAAAGGCTGAGATTGGAGTGATGCCTACAGAAGTCCGTGTCAAGGACTTCTCGTTACCATTAGAAGTTAGGAAGAGGGGCAGGCACAATGGCCTAATGGGCGAATCCTCTACTTCTAAGTGCCAGCATCCCACATGGATGCTGGTTAGTGCCCTGGCTGCTTCACTTCCCATCCAGCTACTTGCTTGTGGCCCTGGAAAACAGTGGAGAATGACTCAAAGCCTTGGTACCCTGCATCCATGTGAAACCGGACAGTAACTCCTGGTTCCCAACTTTGAATCAGCTTAGATGGGATAGTGGCAGCCATTTGGGTAGTAAATCAGCAGATGGAAAATCTTTTGTTTCTGTCTCTCCTCCTGTGTGTAAAGCTACCATTCCAATGAAAATACATATATTTTTAAAAAAATGTAAGGAATAATATGTGGGGAAGATTCTGTTTCATAATCTCCAGAAGGCAGCAACTGTACTAACACGTCAATTTCAGATTGATAGCCTCCAGAACTGAAGAGGGTAAATATCAGTGGTTTTGATGAGCTGAGGCTGTGGACTAAAGGCACACCCCAGTTATAAGTATTCTGCATTTCAATTGTTTATTTTCTTACTGTTATCAGTATTACTGGCAATTATTTCACTAATAGTTACTCAATTGCTGATCTGCTATAGTAATTTAATCAATGTTAAGTCATATGACAGGAAGAAGTAAACCTGAAGAATTGAAAAATATTAAAGACATCTCTCAATCACACAGTGTCCAATACAGGTGCTTCTAGTGTCTGAGGGGCCGAGGTATGCTTGTCTTATGATATCCTCCACACAACAAATTGCGTCTATGTTTGCAGAAAGAGGGACATAGTAGAGAATAGATATCATAGCCAGGTCTTCAATGTTTCAGGTGGGAGGTCATCAAGGAACACCCACAGGCCCCTTCCAACTGCAAGGGGACCGAGAAGTGTCATGAATGCCACGCATATTGAGTGAGAACTGTCTCTACTTGTACTTGCTGACAAAAGAAAATACTCTTCAATCAGTTTAAATCATACCTTTCTTAAAATATCCAGTGACTCCTTTAGTTTCTGTTCTGTATATCAACTAAATAATAATGTAGAAAAACATACTTTCCCTTATGTAACAACATAAAACTTTACAGTGTTCTGTTTACTGCCTTACATTAAAATTTCAGATTCAGATAATTATAAGAGCTGTGTGCACAGATGTGAGATGCTGTCCTGTTTTCCCATGGATTGTAGGCTCAGCCCATATAAAATGATTGATTCTGGATACCTTGATTCCTTTACCGGACAACTGTCCCTTAAAATCAACCCAAGTATAATTACTTTTTGCACAATAACATTCTCTTTTCAAGAGCAGAATCATTTAACCAGAAATGGTATTGGTAATATTTTACAGTATATGTGTGTTCTCATCCTGCAACATATGATGTATTATGTCTATAAAGGTAAAATGTGAATCAATTTCGGTTGTAAAAAATCAAATGAAACCAAATACATTAGCGTGACTGCTATTAAAAAAAAATGAAAAAGCAAAAATAAATGTCTTGTTGTGGAGAAACCTTTACACACCATTGCTGGGAATCTAAAAATGTTTGCTGTCATGGTGCAAGAATACGGAAGTTCTTCAAGAAAATTAGAATAGTTACTATACTGTCTGGCAATTTTTCTTTGTTTATATATGAAGTCATTAAAAGGGTCTTGAAGAGATAATGTGTACCCCCCTGTTCATAGTTGCATAGTAGACAGTAACCAGTGGGTGGAAGAAATATGAATGTCAGAGGATGCAACCGTATGTACATACATCCATACAGTGAAATATTGCTAAACCATTAAAGAAAGGCATTCTGACACACAGTACAATGTATTGTGGGCATTGAAAATTTACCTGATGAAATGAGCACATCATAAAAATATATTAAAATTTTGCTTCTATGAGATATCTAGATTCATTATATTTCCTTTTTCTATAGATTTATTTTATGTTTGATGCTGTTTATATAGTTGAGAAGGATGTATACCCATGTGAACCTCTGATTAGGGTGGAGAGGGCTGTGGAATGGGGGAAAGTGGGTGAGGCAATTTCTTCAATTTTTTTTCTTCATGTATCTGGGTGCTGTGAGGAGAGAAGGGGAGTGGGCTGCTTCCAGGAGCATAATTGCATTAGAACCTGCATATGGGGGATGGCCACCTGATATCATCTCAGGGTCCCTGGTGTAGAGTATGTTCTGAGGGCATTGCTCAAGTGGTTTCGGTTATTCTGAGATGTCGATTTCATTGCTTGAAGGTTGAAGAAATCCTTCCAAGGTCCCTTAGCTGACATAGTTCTCCCCAGATTCTCCACCCTCCCACTATTTGCTTGTCAAAACTTGGCTGGAAGAGTTGTCCAATTTGTTCTGTCATCCAAATAATTGATGTCCTCAACAGTACTCAGTGATCTGCCACGTCCCCCAGGTGCATCTGGGCATGCCGTTTACTGCAAAGGCATAGACAATTAATGAGGCCTAGTTCTCATACTTGTGCTTGATGCTCAGACCAGATACTGTTCTTTTCCCTGTGGTTGGAGTATTGCATCCAGTGGTCCAGTTGGGGAGTTCCCAAAGAAATCTCATCTGAGGAAACCCCAGACTCAACTCCTGTGCATGCCATCTAGTGAGGATGTGGTTCAGTCCATCACTCACATGCACTTACACACACACACTGGTGGTTGTAGTTGTTGAATCAATTCTGTCCCCAGTCCAGTTGCTTATGCAAGCCGACAGATGCTGAGGCATCCAACCCTGCCCTTACGTACATCAGCAGGAATTGCATCCTAGTGGGAGCAACTCCCAATAACCCCTACAAACTTGCCCCCAGTCCTGGTTGCTGCAAATGTCTGTATGTGCAGCAGACTGGTTTGGCCTATTGTGCATCATATTTGGCTCTAATACACCTCAGTAGGTGTTGCTGCCTAACTCAGATCCACTGAGCCAAACTGACCCATTATCCAGCCCACACTTATGCCTGTGGATGCTGCTGCCTGTCCAGTCAAGCCCACCTCCAGCCCTGGTTCTCATGCTCACCAGTGGGAGCTGCAGTCTATTAAAGGGGTGCCCATGTTTTCCCTACTAGTCACACTCTCAGCCCTGGATTTTACACATTCCAAGTGTGCTGTGATCTGGCTTGACAGAGCTTGCCCCCAGTCCCATCACTTGGCAGCTGATGCTGCAGCAAAGATCCACCACTCTTTATTTAACTCTGGCTTCTGCATGTACCAGTGGATACAGTTGCCTAGCCTAGCCAGGCTTTCCCTGTAACCCAGTTCACATGCAGACAATGGGTATTATAGCCCTGCCCAGCCTGTCTGCTCCAAGTCCCAGCTCTCACACTTGAAAGTGAGAGCAGTAGCCCAGGAGGGGAACCCCCACAGCTCCTGTTAGGCTTGCTGCCCGGGTATTACATTTGCTGGTGGGTGCTGTGGTCCAGTGTGGTGTGGCCCAGTATGGCATGGCCTGGCTCACCTTGGCATTTGGCAGCAGGTAATAAGGTCTGATTTGGCTCAGCCCAACCAGGACCCAATTCCAGCTCATGCTGGTAGGTTCTACTACCTAGGCCAATCCAACCAGTGCTCAATACCAGCCCTAGTGTGAACTGGCTAGTGTTGCGGAACGACCCAGCTTGTCCTGCATCCTGTCCTGGTTATCACATCTGCCAGGGGGTGCTGTGAACTGGTCTGGCCTGGCCTGCACCCAGACCTGAACCATGCATATGCCGGTGAGAACTGTAGCCTTGTGCTCACCTCAGGGACTGCACCCTGACAGAGGCATTTCTCACGCTCCTCGTGCCCATTGGTGGATACTTGGCCAAGTCTGACTTGGCCTACCTCCTGTTCTGTCTGGTAACGTGGCCTTGCCTGATTGGCCCATACCAGTTCCGCCTCTTACCATTGGATGCTACAGTGCAGCCCTACCTGGCCCACTCTTATACCCAGATTTCGCATGGCTCAATGAGGGCCAGGCCCTAGCCCTGCCTATCTTATGCCCACCCTGGCTCTTGTAAGCACCAGTGGATACTGGAATCTAGCCTAGTCTGGGGCACCCAGACCCAGTTCATAATCATACTGAAGGATACTTCAGCCATGCCTAACCCAGTTTGCTGCCCCCGTTATGTCCCTTGTGCTTACCAGTGGGAATCACAACCCAGCCAGGGCATCCCTTTATGTCCTTGACTAGGCCCACCCTCAGCCACAGATCTTGCACATACTGGTGGTTACTCTGATCCAGCCCAGCATAACCCATAATCTGTCTTGGCCTTTGTCGTCAAATGCTGCTAGCTGGTCTGGTGAAGCTCGTCCCCAATTCCAACTCTTACTGGTGTGTGCTACAGCCTAGCCTTGCCTAGCTTGCCCCTGTCCCTGGCTTTCATGCAGAATGGTAAGTGTGATACCTTAGCCTAGCCTTTCATAACCCACACCCAAACCTGGATCTTTTACATGCCAGGGTGCTCCAGTTTGGAGCCAGGCCAACATTCCCAGAGCCAACCCACACCCTGCTGAAATGTGGAGCATCATTGCCTGGCCTGACCAACACTGAGCCCTGGTTCACATGCTCACCAGTTGGAGCTACAGCCCAGCTGGGTAGTTCTCCAAGTTCCCTTTCCAAACCCCCTTTTAGGCTCACATATCATACATTCCAGTGGATATTAGCCCCCTGTCTGGCATAGTCCACCCTCCAGTCTCCGTCTTTTCTGTGTGCTGGTGAATATTGTGGCCTGGCATGCTCCACATAATTCTTGGGTGTGCCTGCAGATGCTGCAGCTAGGACCAGCCAGGCCTGTTCTCAACGCTAATGCCCATGAGAGTCAAGAGTTCCAGGGTTATGCTTAACTAGATCTGTCACCACCCCTATCTCTTGGGCAGATCAGTGGATATTGCAGTCCCACAGAAGTAAGCCCACATATCTGTCACAGATGCTACCCTCAGAACTTGGTTCTCTCTCATGTCGGTCAGAACCATGGCCCAGCCCAATGTGACCCGTTCCCTGATCCAATACACACTTGCAGATACTATGATCGAGCCCTGCAATATAGCTTTCCTGTGTGCCAGTAGGTGGTGATCAGTGGTGGTTGATGTTAATTAGCCCAGCTCAGATTTCCCACATGGGCAGGTGCTTTGGTCTGATCCAGAAGGGTCCTCCAGGTTCCCTCCTCAAAACTGCTTGGTCCCCATGCAGATAACCCCATTATTATCTGCAGGTATAGCGATCTTGCTGGTCTGTAGTGTACTCCCTCAGTGGTCTTCCCTCCCTAGCATCCCATAACCCTTTACCTGAGCATTCCATAGCCCCTGGGTCCATGAGTACATGATTTCTACAGCATGGACTTCTGGCTAGGTGGTGTGCTGGCCTGGAACCCTACCCACACACTCAGGACCCAAATACATACCTGGTTCTCTAGACCCAGTCTTCCTGCACATGTGCCAGCCTAGAGCTCTACTCCTCACCTAAGCACAGTTCAGAGTCCCAAGCCACTTTCCCCGAGCATACCACACCAGAATGCTAACCTAGGGCTGTACCCTCCTCCCCAACCCCCCAGGATCCAGCACATGTAGAAATCTCCAGGCTTGCTCTGCATGCCTGGATGTAAGCCCTCAGGTCACTGCACGACCTCCACTGGCACCATCCGCCTAGGCCCCCATGAGTCCACTGTCCATACCAGCCAGTACCAGACACTTGTGCCAGCAGAATGGTTTATTATATTTATAGAGACAGAAAGTAGAATGGTGGTTGTCACAGACTAACAATAGAGGACCAAGAGTTATGGGCACAAACTTACAGTTTTGCAAGAGAAAAATGGTTCTGGAGAATGATGGTGGTGATTATTGCATAGTAACAGAAAGGTACTAAATGGCTGTGAAAGTAATTAAAATGGCTGAAGTTAGAGTTTTTGTATATATTAACAGCATCTGAAATAATTCCTGAATCATCCTTCATAATATTCTTCCCAGAGAAAACAAATGTCTTTATTCCCTAGTTACTGGATCTTAGGTGTTTCTACTCACATGTTCTCAAATGGCAATTGTGTGGTTTATTCTTTGTGTTTCACATAAGTAGTCTATTGGTGCACATGTTATTCTGCATGTCCAACAATGTTTAAATCTTAATGAGAATCCTGAGTGTAAACTGAATAGGCTTTTGTTGGCTTCTTTGCTGCATTCTTTGTGATATTTTTTCTATTGGATGGAGACCCTCCATTGGCCTTTCACTAATGAGTCTTTGTGGCAGAATTTTTCATGGTCCACCAGATCTAGGGCTTCCACCTAGTTATTTCTTAATTTCCAAAATGTTTCACCTAAAATATTCTGTTCTGCTTAAAGAGCCTATCGTCAATCCATCAGTCATCATGTGGGCAGACAGAATGTTGGTGCTTCAGAGGAGAAAAATGAGTCGTTTCACAGCTCCTCTAGATTATGAGAGTCCATACTGAATTTAAAAGTTAAAGAAAATATTTTTTGGTGATGACTGGAATGAAGATTAGAATACAAGTATCAAGTTTTATTTAGTCCCCCACAAAGTTCTTAAACTAACAGCTTCAAGGATAAAAACCCCAAATTTGTATTCTCAAGAGATTACTCAGATACATGCAAGTATTGATAAGTAAGCCATGTTTTTATAAGGTAATCTACCCTGAAAATAAAGTTCCAAAATTCAGCTCACATGCTGTTATTTCCCCCCCCCCACATATCAAAATCCAAAATGACAGCTTGATAAGCTTTATTACTAAGAAAGGGACATTATGGGTTCTATTTGAATGTGTGTGTTCCTTTACATGGTAGTCATGGTGGTTCTGAGGTAAATTCTAGTCATCTTTCCATTCTCCTGAGCCTCTCTCCCCTTTTGAAATTGATAAAGACCATTTTGTCAATTAGAAATATTTAGTGTTGGCTCAGAGTTGAAAGATATTTTAGCATTCATCAGATAGAATGTTGTAGTATGATTGCTAAGACTTTGAAGCAAACCCCAGGACACTGAAGCTCTGCTAACAAAGACAAAGCAGAGAATTAAGCAGGTATCTGCTGAATCTGATTAAGGCTGACATTCAGTTTGAATACATTTATCCTCTATGGTATAGTTTTGGATATGAATCATCCACAAAGCCCACAGTTAAGAGCTGCAGAGCGCATAAATCTCATGGATTTTCGGGGAGTGAGAATAAACTGTAGCTGTTGAAATGGAGTGTGCATTGGGATCCATGACTAGGACTGGTCCTTAATAAAATAGCTACAGCTTTCCTTATTGAACATGATAACTGCTCTTCTTTCTTCCTTTCTCTAGTGTAGTGACCTTTAAACCCTTGCTTTTCAGGAAATGCTTTTAAATTATGGCTGTGTCTCATTCTTAAACACACATACACTGTCACTGAGGAGAAAAATTCTGTATGATGTCTTGAAGTTAAACTCTGACATTTATACTCCAAGTTCTTTTTTTTATTATTAATTACATTGCATTATGTGACACAGTTTTATAGGTACTGGGATTCCCCCCACCCCTCCCGAACCCTCCTCCCTTGGTGGATTCCTCCACCTTGTTGCATTACCACAGTTGAAGTTCACATGAGATTCTTTCATTGCAAGCACATACCAAGAATGGAGTCCAGCATCTAATTGTCCAGACAAATTCAACTGCTTGTTGGGGAGACCATCTCTGGTCTGAAGGTAGAGCCAGCAGAATATCATCCCGATCAATTAAAAGCCCTGACATAGGAAGGATATTCCAAATGTTTATGGAAGTTGCACGTTATATTTAAAAACTATGCAGAAATGTCCAGCATTTTTCCACAAAACATTTTAAATTTGTTTTCCAGGAATCTTTTGCGTAGTCTTATGTTTCCAGAGTGTTTCTTACATTTCCTGTTTGTTTATATTCCCTCTGCTTAAAAGCATTTTGTCTTACCTGTTGCAGTCACATCTTGACGATGTATTTGGTGCTGTTTATTGAGCTTGCAGCTTTTCTCCTTCTGGTCACATGGTAGGGTTGTACTTGTTCACCCTCTGAAGTCCGGCATCACCAGAGTCTATGATGTGTGAATAGAAGTAGCATGAGTTGCATTAAATTGATTTCTTTAAAAACCAGTTCATCTGACAATGGAGGCAAATAATTATATTCCAACGGGTTGCCTAAGGGAGTAAGATATGGATTCGTGGTACCCCTTTGTGGGCCCAAAATGCATATGGAACTAAAACAAGAAATGTCTTTGTTATCTTTGTCCATTTGATACACTGTGGCTATGTAGCATCCTAACTTGTATTGACTAATATCATCCCTCAAGTGATTTCTCCAAATCTTTTCTCTATTCTGTACAAGAATCATTTTATTTTTTTCTGTATTGTAATTGTATCTGTATAAATTCCTTGCTGATATCTGACAATGTTTTCCATTATCTCCAGTGGCTTTCAAGAACATCACACTGTGTATCTCAATTTCCTTTTACAGCAGCTCCTGGCATTTATTTACACACACTGGATACTTTCTGCCTATTGGTTTTCTGTTTTTCTGATCTACGATGCTTTGCTTGTCTAGTCCTTGCAGTTGAAGTTCTGCTTATTCCTAATTGACAATTCAAACGCTGCTAAGTATAAGAGATCTTTTCTGTAAACTTAACATTAAAGGACAAGGGCCAACTCCCTCGTTTAAACTCTCAAAGGGACATTGGAATTTATTGCACTTCTCACTGCGTGTTCAAATGGCCTTGCTGATTAGATAGCAGACAGAAAAAGATCTTATTGCACTTCCATCTGAGGCAAATCTGCAGCATAATGTCTAGTAAATATCTTAAAGCTGAATAATGAATGAAATTGAGACTGCTTTTGATTTTGAAACTACTTAACTCATGAAAAGTTATTTGATTATTATTGACAAAGCAAGTGTTAATGAAATTTGGTAGCATTTTTTGTTTGTTTTTTAAAATATATATATATATATATCAAAGCGGAATTAAATTGTGTATGTAAGTAAAAATATTTACCAGTAAAGATTTAAGCACATGGATATATTTTCCATCCTACCCTCTCTCCTGCTAGTGTTCTCCACCCACCTGCTCCCTTCTTTTTTTTTTTTTTTTTTTTTTTTTTTACATTGCCATACTTTCATTTCACTTCATAATTGCAGATTTAACCTTCATTGGGTAAAGATTTCAACAAATAGCAAACAAAGAAGACTGCCATTTCTCAAGACAACAGATACAGGCTGCAACAATAATCAGCCCTCATGGTGTCCGCTTGGCTCATGTGCATTGCCTTTTTTTGTACCCTTTGTTAGTTACCGCAAATAGGGAGAAACACATGATCCTTGTCTTAAAGGGATTGGCTTATTTTGTTAACCATAATGCTTTCCATTGTGCCAAAAGAAAGGATCTCATTCTTTTTTTACACCGGAGTAGCAGTCCATTCATCATCGGTTGATGGACATCTGATTTTTTTCTGTACCTTAGCTTGTATGAATTGAGCTGCTATAAACTTAGGGGTGGAGCTAACGCTCTCAAATCTTATTTCACTTTGTTTTGTATAAGCTTAGAGCAGCGAATAGATGAGTCATATGGTAGATCTCTCTTCAGATCTCTGAGACATCTACAAATTTTCCTGCATAATGGTTGCAATTGTTTACTGTTGACAATGCGTTAGGGAACCTTTTCCCTCACATTATTACAAACATTTACAATTTTGTGCTTGGGGGATGACAATCATTCCAACTGGGGTAAAACTAAACCTCACTGCTAATTTTATTTGCATTTCCCTTGGCCCAGCTAAATTTTTGCCTTCCAACCACCAGGATACCATACGGGCAGCTTTTCATGTCCCAGCTGCTCCACTTCTCATCTAGCTCCCTGCTTGTGTCCTGGAAAAGCAGTGGAGGATGACTCAAAGCCTTCGGACCCTGCACCCAGCTGGGAGACCTGAAAGAAGCTCCTGGCTTCCTGGCTCTAGATCCATTCAGCTCCAGCAATTGTGGCCTCTTAGGAAGTGAACCAGCAGATGGAAGATCTTTCTGTCTCTCCTCCTCTCTGTAACATCTGCCTTTAACCTAAAGCATAAATAAATAAATCTTCAAAAGAAAACAAAACAAAATAAAACAAAAAACCACAAAGTTCAGTGATCTGTCACTGCTCCAAAGAGATTTTAAGACCAAGGCCTGGCCTGGTGTGAGAGTCTAGTGGCTAAATCCTTGTCTTGCACAAACCGGGATCTCATATGGGTGCTGGTTCATGTCCCAGCTGCTGCACTTGCCATGCAGCTCCCGGCTTGTTGCATGGGAAAGCAGTAGAGGATGGCCCAAAGCCTTGGGACCTTTCTCACTGTGTTCCTTCATTTTATCTGCCCTTCCAATAAAAATAAATCGATCTTAAAAAAAATAGACCCAGGCACACTTGCCTATTATAGGGTTTGTTACTGTTTTACAAGTTTAGTTTAGACCACATCCTTTTGATTTTTGAGTGCGTTTGGTTCTCTTTACTGCTTGTTTTCATTCTTTCTTTAATCTCTGGCTTCCTACTGGCCTAGCATCCTAGCATCTCCTCACCCTCCAACCTATTCATTTTTCAGACCTAAATTCAAGTATTATTTCCTTAGGAAATAATGTGTCTACCCAGGCTCAATTAAGTAACAGACCTGTACAAGGCTATCGTGTGTGTGTGTGTGTGTGTGTGTGTGTGAGAGAGAGAGAGAGAGAGAGAGAGAGAGGAGAGATAGTGTTCTTCACTGGTTATATTGTTGCCTATTTATTTTTATCCATTCATTTTTTTAATGATCATTTCTGCAGTGAGCAAATGGGGATTGCAGACCCATGTGGGTCTTTGGTAGGGATGAAGAGGGCCAGAGGGGAGAAGTGAGGAAGATGTGTTTGTGGTAAAGGGAGGGAGGTCAGGATATGTTGCTATTTGTTATCAGACCACATTGGTGGCAGGGAATGGAGGTGGTGTTCTGATGCTGCATCAGGGGTGGGAAAGTGTCCTGCGAGTGTTGAGTGGTCAGGACTCCTCACGGTGGCTCTTCATTTTTCTCTCCATATAAGTTCTAAGGCCTGTTGCTTATCCATGTCTGCTGCTTTAAAGAGACACGTTAGGTTTTCTGGTGGATCAGCAGATTCAGTAGTGTTGTATTTCTTGTGTGTGTGGGTATCATCTTCATCCTGTTTTGGAGTCAGGATGGAAACGGCCCAGTCCCACAACATGTGCTCCATGATCAGACCACACATACATTTGGTGTTTCCTGAAATCTGAGATCCAATCAGTCCAAGACACACTTGAGGTCGGAGGTGCTGCATCCTTTCCCAGCTCAACCCCAGACCCAGCTCCTCCAAGTGCTGGATGATGTACAAAACCAGTCAGGGAGACCTCATGAACCCCATCATCCTGTACCCCGGAACTGGTTCCCATGTGCTCTGGAGGGAGTTGTGACTTGACTTGATGAGCTCTCATCCCTGGGTCTACACCAGCAGTAGCTGCCTAGTGAAGTGGACCCTTGTACATCCCTACCATGCCAGTGCCCAGACCTGGTTCTGACAAGCAGCATGGTTGCACTGTTGACCTACCTCCTGCCCTCCTTTCACTGATACAGAGGAGTAAAGCAGTCCCAGAGCAAGTTTTTGTGCTCACCAGCAGGTAGCTTAGCATGGACAGGGTGACAGAATTGCTCCCAGGTTGGCTAACTGATCCAGTATTTGTGCACTGTAGCAGGTACCACATACCGACCTTGATGTGTGTGCAGTAGCCTTTTCTGTGGAAGTCAATAGCAACCACTCTATACACCTCAGGTAGCCCTCATTGACCTTCCTTTAGCCGTCCCTGGTATGGCAGGCTGCCACAGTGTCCTCCCTTGTCCCTACCCACCGCAGAACCCCCTCATTGCTTATAATTTATTATTCTTTTGAATGGCTTCCTTAGTGCCGCTCTCCATATCTTGTGTATTTTTGTTTCCATTTTTTCCCCTTCATGCTGACATGTTTCTTGATGCATTGTAGCTCTCCAGTAGATTTTAGCTATAAGCAATGAATACAGAAAAAATAAATTTTTACTGCATTAGTGAATAAGGAATCACATTTTTGTGGCATTTTGTTTACTTCTGGTTAAAACTAAATACTATATTTTAACCCAAAGGCATAGACTAAAAGGTTCCATATGCAGAACATTTTATGAGTGAGATCTGTATAATAGTTACAGAAACATGTATTCCACACGGGGAGAAGTGAAGAGCAGTGGTTTAGAGGTAGTTTAGTGCTTTTTGGCTGATCCTGACCCAATGGATATTCTTTGGGTGATGGTGGAACACAAAGCTTACTGAATTGATGTGAAAGGATGGAAACAGATGGAAAGTTTATTTCAAATATTCAATAAAATTTGCCTGAATTTTAGCAGTGACCTATGATACACTTTCAGGAAATAGAAAAAAACTGAAGGAGGTGGTTACAAGTCATTCTGACTTTTTGAAAAGTAAAGTGCATCATCAAACTTTGTGTTTGACATATTAATATGAAAGCTTTTGAAGGATGGATCTGAGACACAGAGGAAGTTTGTTGAATGAGTCAATTAAATAATTTCTATAAACTACACTTCTAGTGAATATTCTGTGCAACCTTATTTAGTTTGGTTCCTATGACTGTGAAATTCTTTGGCTTTCTTAAAGCCTGTTAAATAAATGGCTAAATATAAATTTCAAAATTCAGTAACAAAAATAAATGGTGTCCTATAAATACAGATGAGCTTAAAACTTAAAAGTGAGAAACATGATAATGACTTTCATTAACAGGATATTCCACTATGTGTAAACATATTCTCCTGTGGGTGGTGGCTTTGCTGTCAGTGCCCTACATGTAATCACTGACCATGAGTTCTCCCACTGCACTATGCAGGAGCCGTCACAAAACTCATATTTACCTCCATCAAAGGGAAGCACAAAGGTAGAAGATGAGTAAGGTGGCCTCTGTTAATCTTAGCTTGAAAAGAGCATTTCTATAGGACACTGTCTAAATTTAGCTATGCTGAAAATGCTCCACAGAAAAACAACAGCAGAAAGCAGTCGCATTAAAACCAGCTCAGAGAAAAATTCCAAGATATATGATTAGAAGCAAACATAAGAGCTCAAGTGCACAGTGTGACTTTCTTGACTTCTGCTTTGCTGATGTACTTACCAAGTTCTGTCCTGAATATGAAGCTTTATTCTCAGCTGTAACTTTTGTGGTTATTCACCCAACATATTTATTATTTATTTTCTTCTAGTTTTTATTGAGTCCCAGTTGGAAAGATTTGCATAAAATCTTTGTAAGTCAAGGTTTTTACTCGGGTGCTTTAAAATACTACATTTACAATATTATTTTTAAAGTGTTCTATTGTCACATATGTTACTGCTTATTGAAATTCCATTGAACACCTGTGAAAACTTTTCCCTTCAATTCAAAAGAAAATGAGATGGACAGCATCTAGAAATGTTGAATACATTCATATTCTTTATCTTTTAAAAAAATTATGAATCACAAGCCCATCATGTTGTTATTGAAGTGTTTCCTGACAGTGTAGGTATGGACATTGTTAAAGGGTCCATCGTCTTACTGTCACTTTCACTGGGAGTCTATCTTTGGTCTGTTTGCATAGACACATACAGCACTTTGTCTCCATGTCTGCAAATATCAGTCCCCATGACACTTCCTTTATATATGCCCTAAAATACAGAACCAGTGAGCACTGTCCACACCAGGGTGAAAATAATAAATTTTCATCAACATGAAGCTAATAAACATGCTACAAAAATTTAAAAAATGCACCACAAGCATGCTGGAATCAAAAGCCTTCTTGTAGGAACAGAAGCTAGTATGTGACCCTGGCAACTGTTCATGAAGGACATGCATTGTAAAACTAGAGGGGAAATCAATAGGAAAGGGAGGGACCTTGGAGAAGGGCCTGGGCAACTCCAGAGCCTATGGAATAATATCATTAAACAAAATAAAACACTTTAAATGTAAAGAAATAAAAACACCTGTGAATCAACTAATTTATGTGAATTCTTTTTTATATATATATTTTTTTCCTTTTTGAGTAGTATATCTTTTTTTTTTTAAGATTTTTCTATTTATTTTTATTACAAAGTCAGATATACAGGGAGGAGGAGAGACAGGAAGATTTGCCTTCCATCCGATGATTCACTTCCCAAGTGAGTGCAACGGCCAGTACTGCACCAATCCGAAGCCTGGAATCAGGAATCTCTTCCGGGTCTCCCATGCGGGTGCAGTGTCCCAAAGCCTTGGGCCATCCTCAACTGCTTTCCCATGCCACAAGCAGGGAGCTGGATGGGAAGTGGAGCTGCCGGGACCAGAACCGGTGCCCATTTGGGATCCCAGGGCTTTCAAGGTGAGGACTTCAGCTGCTTGGCCATGCCGCCGGGCCCTAATTTATATGAATTCTGAAAGTTTGTGTGCTTGCACAGTGTTGCCATGGAAATTTAAAACTACTTTTTAGTTTTGTATAGCTGGGATAGTAGATTTCTTCTAGTTGATGCTTCTGTAAACCAAAAAACAAGTCTAGTCAGGAAGCCAGGCCTTAATAAAGCTATCTTTAGGCAGTCTAATTTTTGATAGTTGATAGACATATTTTCATTTGTGTATTGTGGACCATCTTGAACATTATCGACGCCATTGGTAACTGCCTTTGTTTAGAGCTAAGCCTAAGTATTTGCACCTCGGGGAACAGGACTACAAGGTGGTTTCAGGGAGCTGTGGGCAAGTGACTTGCTGGATTGCCCCTCTGAGGAAGAGGAGGGTCTGAGCTGGTTTTCCTCGGAAGGGCTTCAGAACACTTGCAGCATCATCCTTCAGTATGACCTTTTCTGATATAATTTCCTTTTTAGAATTTGAATATGAATCATTTTCAAATATTACACTTTCTTTATAATCAAAACATGTATCTTGAGTATTTAACCTAATGGGAAAGTTCCTGGCTCAGATCCCCACATCAGAGGACATGCATTCAATTCTTAGATACAGCTCTCAATTCTTACTTAAATCCAGTGGAGACCTTGGAAGGCAGTGGTTGTGGCTCAAGTGGGTGCGTTTCTGCTAACTGCATCAAAGCCTTGGACTGGGTTCCTGGCCTAGTTCCTGGCTTTGTCTTTGGCTTGGCCCAGCTCCTGCTGTTGTGGACCTTTGGGGAATGAACCAGCAGATGGGGACTTTCCATCTAACTGTGGTCTTCTCCTGCCCGCCTCTCAATTAGATGTTAAAATTTTGTCTGACAACTTCTACTTTTTGAAATTGATTTCTTTGTGACCATGCACTTCATGTGTTTCCTGTAATCAGGAAAGAAGTAACATTTGAATAAGTTTTTCTCTGGTTGCTGACTTATTGGACAACCTCGTGCGAATGATACTAAAAAAGAAATTACCAAACACTAGTCACAGACAATATATAAGGAAACAGCACAGTTATATGGCACAGATGAAGCATCTTGTGAGTACAGCTGGATAAAATGAGGGATTTCAAATAAGAAGAACCTTGTGAACAAAGAGCCACTGGTATTATCAGATAATATAGACTTTTACGTGAATAATATTAAGAGATGAAGATAGATACCACCTAATCAAAGGATCCATTCAGCAAGAAGAGATCACCTTCCCAATTTCTTGGGATCTTTTCTTTTTTCATCTCTAATTTTACTTGGCTCTTCTCTCTTTTTTAGCTAAACTAGCCAAGAAAAACATTTGTTTTGCTCATCTTCTTTAAACTGGCTCTTGTTGTCATTTGCAGGTTTTTAGTTTGAATTCCATTTCTTTTGACTGTGACTTTTGTGATTTCTGTCTACTCATTTCTAAATAAGGTCTTGAGATGAATTTTTAGATCATGCATTTGAAGTATTCAGATTTTTATAAGCACCTGATATTATAAGTACTGTTTTGCTACATCTCGTGGGTTTTGATATTTTTGTCGTTTTTAGTTCTTAAAGTTTTTTCTTATTAATTTTGTCAGTGACATACATATATATATATATATATAAATCATATGAAGATGTTTTTTTTAATCATTTCCTCAGTGACACATTGGTCGTTGAGTAGCATGTTATTTAACTTCATGTTGTAAACATTCTATTTTTCTTCCTGTTATTGATTTCGTTTTGTGGCTTTTCAGTTATGGTGATATATAGCAACTGTGTAATAGACTATCATATCCAGTATCTAATACAGTGTGAATTTCTACTTCCAAGTCATAGATAAACTCCCAATGAAACTGTTAAATATAACTTGGTGGTAGGATGCTAGCCTCCCTGCCATTGTCCTTACATACAATGTCAGGATACACCTAAATAGCAGAATGATGGACTTAGGACTGTTTATGAAGGACTATATAACATAGGAGAAATTAGGAGGAGGAGGGAACCTGTGGAGGAGGAGAGGGAGAATCCCAGAGCCTATGTAATTAAAAAAAAAAAAAACTAAAAGAAAAAAAAGACATAAAAAAGGAGAAAGAGATACCTTACATCTGTTGGTATACTCCCAAATGGCTATAATGGCTGAGACTGGTTTTCTCCAGAGCTAGGAGGTTCTTCCATGTGGGTGACAGGAAGTCTGATTTCCCAGGAATTTTAGCAGAGAAATGGATCAGAAATGGAGTAGCTGAGATTCAAATTTGCACTCATGGGTTCACAGGTAGTGGCTCATCATGATATGCCAAGATACCAGAACTCTATCTTATGCAATTTTCTTAAACATGGTTAATCAGTATAGTTGGTTTGAGTACAATCATCAAGGGTTTTGGAATTATATAATCTAGGAAACTGACATAGATTAAATGGATTGATTGTAATTTTTAAATTTTCCATCCCAAAATGTTCAGTTTTGCCATTTCTTTCCATGTACTCAAATGTACATGCAAAGTGATAGTCCTGATTCATCTTTTTTCTCGCTAAATTAGGTATAGAATGAAGAAATTTCAGATACCATCTTTCAGAAGTATATAGAAAAGCAGGTTAGTTTTGGAGGAGAGAGTACATGTGACGGTGAAGGTTCATAAATTGTCATTTAGGCTTGGCTGGAATAGTGCAAAGATTTATCATGCGTAAGAGTAAGCTTAGAAAGCACATTTATCAGATTTCTTAGATAATGCCAGTCTGAAAAATATTTTAGTAAGTGCCTCACAGGCCTGGAAATTTTTTTAGTAAAAATTTTAGTAGATTTGATTATGCCATTTGCCTCTGTTGACCATCTGTTAGGGTTTTGACAACCTAGGCATATGAAAGAAATATATGTCAGGAGAACACATTTGTCACACCAAACTTCTCTGCTCTCAATTTTTAATCAGTACAATTGCCATCAGACTGATCAAACAAGCCCGCTGACTAGTCCATCTGATCCATGTCTTACTAATGCAGTGGGGAGTCGAGGACAGCTACTCCTCTCATTGCCTTCTCTTTCTGTCATTACGCCCAGGTGGCAATAGGAGAGATCAACATCTCACCAAGAGCAGTTACAATAGCTTGAACTTAACTCCCAAATCAAGTTTCATATAGATTTCAGTAGTTTTGTGTGGATGAAGCATCTGGACTCAGTTTTTCACTTATGGTTGTTGTTGAAATGACTGGATTTTCGAGAGATTCACATTCATTTTTTAAACATTTTAAAACTAGGATTAGAAGATCCTTAAATGGTCTCCAATTCTCCACTTCTGGAGTGTGTATCCTGTGGCCTTCCCCTTGACTGTGGGTGGCACAGTGAATATGACCAGGTTGTTTTGAAAGGCAGAGGAAGATATAATTTAAGGCCCTAATCAGTTTGCTATGTGTTGTTCAAAATAGAGATGATGAATTGACCTGACCTGTACTCCTGAAAGAACATCTGGAGTGTACCCTGTTGCTCTCAGTGCAGTAAGCCTCCAGGTTGTGAGGGGTCTATGTGATAGGGAGATGCGACGACTTTTGAACTGATAGCAGCCTGGTGAAAATCAAAAAGGTGCAGCTGAACCCACCCCCGTGTGGGAGCTTATACTTGCTGGTGGGACCCTCAATGGAGAATCTCTTTAAACAGATACACACTCCTGGGTCACAGGAGCTGTGTGATAAGTGAATTGTAAATCATTAAGTTTGCCGTGATTTGTTATACAATAGAAATCCAGCAAGTCAAGATTGAAAAACAACAACAAAAAGAACTACCATATCACAGCCCATTACCCAAACTCTGAAATTTTCATCTCCAGGACCTATAAACTCTATATTGTTTACATCGATTGGTTTATAAAAGGATTGGATGGGTTGGGGCTTGATATTAGTGGTATAGCAGGCTAATCCTTTGTCTGCCAGCATTAGTATCACTAATGGGTACCTGTTCAAGTCTCAGCTGCTGTACATTTGATCCAGCTTTGTTTTTGACCTGAAAAACCAGTGGAGATGGCCCAATTCCTTTGGGTAAGCACATTTGTGGGACCCTTGGAAGAAGTTCCTGGCTCCCAACATTGGACCAGCTCAGCTCTACCCACTGAACCATTGGGGACTGAACCAGTAGTCCCCAGATGGAAGATTTTTTTCTCTCTCTTTCTAACTCAAACTTTCCAAGTAAAAAATAAAATAAAAACATTGAATGCTAACATATGAAAAGCTTGAGTGATTTCACTTTTTTTCTTTTCAAAGATTTATTTGTTTTTACTGGAAAGTCAGATTTACAGAGGGAAGGAGAGGCAGAGAGAAAGCTCTCCCATCCACTGTTTCACTCCCAAAGTGCCACAATGGCCAGGGATGACATGATCCGAAGGCAGGAGCCAGGAGCCTCTTCCAGGTCTCCCTTGTGAGTGCAGGGTGCTAAAGCCATGGACCATCCTCTACTGCTTTCCCATGCCACAAGCAGGAGCTGGAAGGGAAGTGGAGCAGCTGGGATACGAACCAGCGCCCAAATGTGATCCTGGCATATGCATGGCAAGGACTTTAGCCACTAGGCCACCTCGCTGGGCCCAATGTTTCTCATATTTAAGACCAAATTGAACTGCCAAATCTTTCATGGAAATTGATGATTCTTGATATCTTCACCTGTAAGAACAGTATTAAATGAACAATGGACTCTAACAATAAATGCCTTCAGTGTAGGGTGGAAAGACATTTTAAACTTATATATATATAATGTTATTTTTATCATTTATTCTCACATAAATAGAATATAAATGTTGGAAGCAAATCACAAGGCAAACAAGTTTTGATGCTAATGAGAATGTGGTGCTTTTTAAAAAATTATATTTGTTCTTCATAATAATATATTACTTTTATGGCCAGAAAGATGTCCCCCCTTTATTAAATGAGAAAATAAATTGAAAGTAGGGAAATGATTTATGAAGGCAAATAACAATAGAAATTATAGGAGATATAGCCCTGAGGAAAGCTAACAATATCATGAAGAGAATTGTTTAAATATCTTACAATCTAGGTCTAAAGAAGAATCAGCAAAGGATAATGGGCTAAAATGCAAGTGAGAAAATCAACAAGGTTTTAAGTAATAATGACTAATTTGTGATATTGGTTTAGTGGTTAGCAAGGAAGAAAATAAAATTCCAAGGCTGAGGGGAAGGAGAGAGCATTGCTATAACTATATAACGCACAGCTGAAGGACAGTGCAGACAGCCCGAATTCCTGCTTTCAGTTCACAGGCCAGGTTGTTAACTGAAATTGAGAATGAGATGGGGATGCACTAGAAAGGTTAAAGCTAGAAATCCAAACAAAGCAGTTGACAAGAGAAGAACTTGTTTCTGGGAACGTAAAGATTTGTGCATTTGGGCCCGGCAGCGGCGTGGCCTAGCAGCTAAAGTCCTCGCCTTGAAAGCCCCGGGATCCCATATGGGCGCAGGTTCTAATCCCGGCAGCTCCACTTCTAGCTCCCTGCTTGTGGCCTGGGAAAGCAGTTGAGGACAGCCCAATGCATTGGGACCCTGCACCCACGTGGGAGACCCGGAAGAGGTTCCAGGTTCCCGGCTTCGGATCGGCGCGCACCGCCCGTTGCGGCTCACTTGGGGAGTGAATCATCGGACAGAAGATCTTCCTCTCTGTCTCTCCTCCTCTGTGTATGTCTGGCTGTAATAAAATGAATAAATCTTAAAAAAAAATTTATGCCTGGATTCTTTGGCACACAATTTCTGATACTGTGAACTTGTACAGCAATTCTATAGGAAAGATAATTCTATAGGAAAGATAATTTTTCTCCTCAGCTGTAAGAATGTACTGATCAAGGACCTTAGTCACTTCTAAGGCTATATACTTGTAGGTTATCTTCTGAAAATGTGAATTTCTTCGGTTTAGCCTTTACATTGGCCCAGTCAGACTGATATCATTCCATACATGTTATTGCTTCTAAACACCTCTATCCCCAAACAACCACCACCACGTATGCCATATGTGCTATGGTTAAAACATTCCAATGGAGGGGCCATTCTCTGCCCATTACTGAGGAATCCAGAAATTAGAGAGATGTGCTGTTTGATGTTTCCTAGCCCATTAGTGTGCATCTCACCAATCTGGCTTAAATATGATATGAATATTTTAATATTTTTAAGAATTGAAAGTTCATTTAATGTTCACAACTCTAGAGAGGTATATCTTTTCATATTAAAAAGATGAAGCTGGACTATCAGAAGTCAAAACTAGACCTTGACTTTGTTGATAAGTGCTTTTGCGTCAAAATTTGACATCAACTGTTAGTCATTGTCAACTTTTTTTTGTCAATTTAGTCATTGTCAATTTTTCTTCTTTGCTGTTCACCCCACCCCAGACCCTCACGCTTTTCCCCTTGGACAAATCATTTTATATATATATATATATATATATATATATATATATATATATATATATATATACACACACACACACACACGCATACACACTTTGTATTTGAAAGGCAATTTTTTAAAATTTTGTAGAGATCTTCAAAATGCTCAATTTTCACTGAATCATATTTTTTTACTTTAAGAAACCTGTATTTAATGTGACAGCCTAACATTTACCACCTAGTGTTAAATATGATTCAGTTTTAATGTTAACCAGAAAATTGAAAACATTCCTGATCTATGTAAGGTTATTAGACTACCAAAGAACACAAGATAACTTTTTAAAGAAAATTTTTACTTTTTAAAAAATTGTGCTTATTTTTATTTGAAAGGCAGAGAGAGAGAGAGAGGTCTTTCATCTCCTGGTTCACTGCCCAAATAACCACAAGTGCCAGATTTGATATGATCTGAAGCCAGGAACCTTTGCTGGATCTCCCACATGCATGCAGGGTCCACCAAGGACTTGGGCCATTCACTGCATTTCCCAGCCATAAGCGGAGAGCTGAATTGGAAGTTGTTCAGCTAGGACTTGACCTGGCATCCATATTGGATGCTGGCACCACAGGGATTAGCCGAGAAATTTTTCATTTTTATTTGAAAGGCCAAAACATGTGTCATGAATGCCCAAAACAGCCAGGGAGTGACTGATATGACCTTCTTCTGTCAGCGAATATCAAGTGCTCAGGGAAAGGGGTGCAAGGGATGACAGCCAGAGGGAAAGCTTTGGACTCATCACTGCAGGTAGCATGAGGAGAAATGGGAGGAGGAAATCATGGAAGATAATTGAGTTCCCTGGAAGGGACCAATATTTCTGTAGCCAGTCTCCAAAGAAGGACTCAGGAAGGGTCGAAGATGAGGAGCCAATCTGAACAAGTGGGTGAACTTGAATTTCATCGTCTAATCTTTTTCTAATCTAAACTCGAGGAATACTAAAAAACCTGTGGACATTTTATAGAGCGTTTGTAGGATGTCTTTCTATTTCCAAATATTTGCAATCTCATTAATGTGAGACTGTTGTGGCTTACACAAGGCACAAGCTCCACACACTGGGTTTTAAGCTCTGTTTCTGACTTGTAGCCATGTGACATCAGTCAAGTCGCAGAACCTCTTTGACCTATGTTTTCTTGTCTGTAAATTGAGGGTAATAACCATTGTTAGCTCATAGAAGTATTATGAGGTTTGCACATATGTATATTATTGTGTTGAAATATACACATATTTACATATACATTAAGATGCTAGAGAAAGTCCTGATACACAAAAGCACTGAATAAACACATCATCATTCAATATATCAGAAACATGCAAATTGCATAGTGCCAAGGATACATAAAAATAACATAACTGTTAAAGCTTTATCAGATTTTTGGTAAACTAGGATGAAAAAGAAGAAAAAGCAGAGAGTGACATAATATTTGAGATCTGGCAAAGTTTTTCAACGATATGCCTACCTGTATGAAATTACTTTCATGATCATTTTAATAGATAGATAGAAGACATTGATTTTGGAATTAGGTATGAATTTTAAATATTCTTCCACATGCTATCAATTTGACCTTGAGCAAATGGCTTTGTTTTTATCTTTTTAAAATTAATGAAATGGGGATTTTTTTCTCCTTGCAAAATTTATCAAGAAGAATAAATGTGATGACAAGTGAAAGTGACCAGTCATTCCTGGCACAGATCAATCCCCAGAGAGGCTAGTTTTAGTAAAAGGATGGTATTAGAGGAGAGATGGCACCACCTCTACATATTAAATCTGGTTCAATATTAGTATAAGGCCTTTAAGAGAAATCACTCCTTGCCTGATGTCCAAAATGAAATTTTCATCAGTGAATATCTCATAAGCAAGATATTTTGAATGAACTTACTGACGTATCAAGCAGATCCATGAGCTGTTCCTTGGAATCTGAGTTACACAATATCAGTGCTGAATGAACTGTAGACCCTGAGCAGAGAATGCAGGATGCATTCTGGAATATTCCCTCTATTGTTTCCAAGATTTTCCTTTACAGGGGACAATCTTGTCCATTGAGCTGTTGATACTGAATTTTACTGAGCATGGTTTAGCTTTGCTGTTTTAAAAGCTTGTAGTTCTATTTGTTTTTGAAAGTTCCCTATTTCTTAAATGATACCAATGCTCAAAACTATTTAAAAAGCACTTCAAATGCAAACTTTTTTTTTTCTGAATTGGAATGACTTTCTCTAATCAGATAGAAAAGGGCTTTTCTTTCCTATTGTGCATTCTATTTTAACAGCTCTTGAAAATTCAGTTAAATAGCCTAGTGCTTGCTGGAATGTGGCAGTTAGCCAACAGGAGTAGAAATTAATTCCATATATTATCAACCACATGCAATTTTGAACAACTATCATAAATAAGGCACTACTTTAGTTTGTGGAAATCTAAATATGGTAAGATATAATTTCAGCTCTTGAGGGTCTCAGTGTATTTGGAAAACGAGGCATCATAATAAATAATTAATGTTGAATTTAACAGAGTGAAAGGCGATTTGCAAGCTCAAGTGCACCATAAGGCTCAAGTGTTGACTTTTACAATAAAAAAAGTCCATACTGTTTACACAGAGGTTCATTCTTTTACATTAATAGTAATAATGATTACCATTGTTGAATACCCTCTATGTACTATGATCCATACTTTATTCCTAGAATTGTGTAAGATAGCATGCTTTTCTTTGATGGGATTTTAATTGCAAATAGCAGAATTGAATATTTAGCCCTCATTGACTCTCCCAATTATTTGTTCAGGGAAGTATAAATGATATCTGCTTTGCTATCTGTTGACCAAGCATTGATTCTTATTGTCAGGACTCTCCTTTCTCACCTCTTAGTGTTGTTGAATATTTTCAGGGAGCTTTGTCCACAACATGCCTAGGATAGCCATTAGTAGCTGTTGGGTTATGCGGGCCTTAGCACTGTAGGGAAAAAAGGAGGTGTAAGTCTAGGAGTTGTCATTAACCTTAGATGACCTCGCATGGATCTGGTATCCAGCAGCATGCATGTTAGTAAGGGATATGTTGGCCACCTGAAGTCACATTTTCATGAGCATTAGAATAACAGTTGGGGTTAGGATCTATGTCCTTTCAAAAAATCATTCTAGAAACACTGGAAGCACTTTTCAGTTGAAATTTCTTTCTGATTTCTTGCTTTAAGTTTGTGTGGAAGACTGTGATCCTCAATTTTGAGTAAAACAATATAAAGGTCCTATAATGATTTCTTCTTGCAAAGAAACTAGGCTTTTATTTGTAGATTTAATGCTTGACAAAGAAAAAGTTTCTGTTAAAAACAGTAATGACTTATTATTTAATTACTCCTGAATTATAACACAGTTGGCAGATTGTGTGATCCATTTGTCAACTGAGACAATGTCCCCTATTTCAAAAACAAATGAATAAATAAAAGGCAAACTAGTGTTTATAGTGTATATGTTTATGCATTTAGGTACTTTTATTTGTATGTGTGCATGTGTGATGTTTGTGTGAGAGGCAAGGGGAAGAGAGAAGTGATTATGATGCTTAGCTCTATATACCAATGCATCATTATTCAGCAGCATTTATTTTTCTCTCATCCTTCCAAATTGATAAAGGGACAGTTTTGGACAAGCTGTTTACAGGAGATGAGCTCTTTTCCTGACACTGATGAAACTTTTTAAAAGCACACTTCTCGGAAGTTTCTAGTCAAAATGACAAACTCATAAATGACATTTACATTATTTTCAGAGTATTTTATTGGCAATGTCTTATAAAAATTGAATTGCGCCTAGTTTTTTTGGCCTTCAAAAAAATGAGAGACCAAATTATGCTATGTTTTTTGTTGTTGATTTGCTACATTTCATGCTTTAGTCTTCCATTTGCTCCAGTTCTTAGTTATATTAGATTGAGATTATTTGAGGGGTAGACTTGAGTACCAATGTGTGTCTCTTTGACCATGGATCATTCATCTTTTAAAAGCATTTGGCATTAATATTGGAAAAATGTTTGAGTGTTGGTTTGCTGTTATCATCAGTAGCAGGATACATTTTTTCAAAGAAAAATGAACTGATAATAATGCCTTATAATATTACACTTGAAGATGCTATCATTTCAGCTGTTATAAAACAGGAAGAAGCATCACAGAGCATTAAAATATAATATCTGTAGTCACAGTAGCACACCATTAAATAAAGCAAAGTCATGAATATTTAAATTTGATTTTTTAATACTATATCAGGAAGAAATTGCAAGCTCTGGAAATACTTTGTGTTTTAGATAAGATCTCAGTTTTTATAGCTGTTTTTTTCCGCAAGCATCTGTATCAGCCGAAGCTTGCTAACAGTCATCATATTTGATTTTTATTTTACATTTTTATACATATAATAGTTGTTCTCATGTGCTATCTGTGCTGGCATTTTTTCCATGACTGAATCTTTGATTTAATTCTCATTCTCATTGCTGACCTGTCATATGGAATAAATCTACACTACAGTGAGTCTCCACTGGGTTTAAGCACATAGCTAGATACAAAACATTTGGGTTAAAGCTTTGTAAAATCACAGAACAGGATCTTTTTAAGGGCTTTAAAGGAATCTTTTGGCTTAAGACAGAAGTATGCTTCTATCAAAGTCCAGATTGCAAAAGTTGAGCTTGTGCATATCCTGGCTTAAGGCTCTTAATCATTCTGAAAACTCTCCACATGAACTTGAACTTGAGCAGCATGGACGGGTGTTCTCCAGCATGACAAGAGGAGATTATGGCTTATGACCCAGATCAACCCCAGGAGAGACACAGGTGTGAGGAAGGTAAGCTAATTTTGTTAAAGATTTATTTATTTTTATTGGAATGTCAGATATACAGAGAGGAGGACAGAGAGAGAGAGAGAGAGAGAGAGAGAGAGCGCTTCTGATGATTCATTCCCGAAGTGGCCGCAGTGGCCAGAGCTAGGCGGATCTGAAGCCAAGAGCCTGGAGATTTTTCCGGGCCACTCATGCCAGTGCAGGGTTCTAAGGACTTGGGCCATCCTCCACTGCTTTCCCAGGCCACAATTAGGAAGCTAGATGGGAAGTGGGGCCGCTAGAATAGAACCAGTGCCCATATGGGATCTCAGAGCATGCAAGGCAAAGACTTTAGCCACTAGGCTACTGTGCTGGAACCACATAAGATAAGTTTTTAAGAATAAGAATTACTTTAAAGAAGGAAGTAATAATAATAGAGAAATTCATAATACTTTGTCACAGCAAAAATATTAATTTTAGAAAGAGCAAACGTGCAGCCCAGGGCCCTGTTCAGTGTCCTAGCGGCTAAAAGTCCTTACCTTGAAAGCGCCGGGGTCCCATAACGGCACTTATTCTAATCCCAGCAGCTCCACTTCCCATCCAGCTCCGTGTTTGTGGCTTGGGAAAGCAGTCAAGGACAGCCTCAAGCCTTGGGACCCTGTACCCATTTGGGAGACCTGGACGAGGTTCCTGGCTCCTGGCTTCGGATCGGGCACAGCACTGGCCATTGTGGTCACTTGGAGAGTGATTCATTGGACGGAAGATCTTCCTCTTTGTCTTTCCTCCTCTCTGTATATCTGACTGCAATAAAAATAAGTCTTCAAAAAAAGTGCAGTCCTGTAGTCATTAGAATTTTTCTGTTAAATATAGTGATTGGGGCCCAGCATGGTGGTCCATATGGGAAGGACCGAGGCATGGGTGTTATGTCACTGTGTTGAAAGCACGTGCCTAGCAAGTGGCAGAGTCAGGATTGGAGCATCTGTGAAGACCCTACGGACTTTATATTTAGCCTCTAGCCTATCTTGTGACAGATAACGAATTACACATTTTAGTTGTAGGTGCTGACACTGAAACTCAAAAACAGAATGTTAAAGTCAAGGAAGCACAGAGAATTTTGAATTCAAAACACTGAATAAAGTTGTTAGAAAAAACACACGTGTGTTATACTTTCCCCTCCCAGATTATGCACTTGAGTATAATTTTACTTCCTGAACTTGTTTTTTTTTATTAATACGAGTAGATTTCTCACCTATCTGCTCCATTATCTTATGCCACTTTTGTTGAATATGAGAAATGGAAATCGAGGTACCCATATAATGCCTGCAACATTAAAACCATCATTAAATTGAGCGATAAGTCGTCATTGAAACAAACACATTAAATGCCTCTTTTTTCAATGAGGGTTGTAGGTATGGTGTTGATCAATGTAACTAAATACACCACAGTGTGTAACAAATGCAACAAACAGTTTTGATCAAAAAGAACAGACTCATTAAAACACAGGAATTCATGTGACCCAATAACAGCAGAAGTTTTACTCTCAATTTTTATGGAAAAATGTTATTGAATTCATAGTATGTAGAGCAAATACTTAAGGATATGCCTTGGAAAATAGAAAGCCACAGCATGAACATGACATGCCTTCTTAGATCATCTATTTTACTCAGACAATTTTAACCATATTTTAATATTAAAAAGACATCATGAGGTAAAATAACATTTATTGAATTTTTAAAATATGCAGCCTGACTCTTCAAAGAAATTTCAGACTGTGGCTATTAAATTGGATCTATGCCACCAGACACAGGGGTATATAGATTTATTCTCTGCCTTTAGGGAAAGTAAAAAAAAGTTGGAGAAGCACTGAGATAATTCAGGTTTCTGTATGTATTCTGCTTGTAGAATATTAGTAAATTTTTTCCCTCTTTTGGTTAACACAGGACTGTTGGTGAAATATACTGTTAGATAATTTTATTTGCCTTACTTAGTATTGTTCTGATAGAATATTTAGATCAGCAATCATTCAATCAATTGCTATCAGATAAACAACAGAGTTCATTTTATTTTAAACAACAAAGGATTGAAAATAATGTGTTAGGAATATCTTTTCCTTATGATTGAACATTTCATTTATGATGTTTGTTTTTACTTTGTTTATGAAATGAATGCAGCCTGTCCTAATCATTACTCTTGACTTGTGTTTTATTTGGCATGTCATACAAATTCACGTTTCAGCTTTCAAGTACTGTTTTGGGAGGTCACAAGGAAGGCTTTTTAAAAACATTGGACTTGGATGGTGGCATGAGGGCATTTTATGTGTGAATGGGCCTGTGTGTAGAGAAATTCAAAATATCTATGAGATATGCTGCATGAAAATAATCAAAGCAGTGCAATTCCCCCATAAATTAGAGGTTTTACTTTCATTCCAATTTTTGACTCATCCAGATATGATAATATTTCGGGAGCTATTTTTCCTCAGGCCACACTTTTGTTCTTGACAGTGGCACCAAATACTTACAGGGAAAGAAGAAAATCTACCGTGGTAGTGTCAGCATTATCAAATAAGGAATGCTTTTTCCAAACATTCTTTTAAATGACTGAATCAGTGTGAAAGTTCATCATGTAACAGTGTCAAGTAAATTACTGATTGGACCTATTAGTTGTTGAATTACAATACTATTTTTTAAAAGCATTTCTGATTTTCTTTTGCATCTATTTAAAAGACATTGAATCCTATAAGGTAAATTCTTATAACCACTTTTGTGTTAAAGTACTCAACTTAAAGTAACTTACGTAACAGCTTAAAGTTGTGTCAAGTACTCAAGGTTTGGTATATACCTTTAGTGCTTTCTTTTTATTCATCTCTTAGTCCAATTAATGGGTAATTCTTAGAGAAAAAACAAAGGCTTATTGTAGCTCACCATTTTGGAAGCTGAAGGTCCAGGATCAGGTGGCTGCATCTGGCTGGGGTCTGCTGTGCACCTCATGGTGGAAGCGTAAGCAGGTGCATTTGAAAGAGATAAAGCACAAGCAGTAATCTTGCTTTATTACAGTCCATTGTCACAACAACTAATCCAGGTCCTTGAGCCTGAGAATTCAGTTGCAGAAGAAAGGTATTAATCTGCTTGTGATGCTTCCAATCAAACAGCCAGAACACTGCCCACCATGACTCCCCTCCCATTTGATGTATTGAGGAAGCCAAACTCGGCATGTATTGGAGACAGACCATAACAACATCATTCTCCGGATTTCACATCTGAAAATTCTCTCCCTTGCACACTCATATTTTTTTGTTTTCCAGGGTAAGAAGTTCAATAAGGCACATCAGTTTACTAAGTTAATATTTCGTATGCTTACTTCATATGTTTTGTGTATATGTCTATATGCCATTTTTGAAAGCAAAGGTTGATATATTAGTATTGCACAACCGAATTCATAATGAAGATGAAATGAGGAAAGAAAGAATTACTATGTAATGGGAATAATTCAGTCAAGATAATACTAATATCTACATACTAAAAAAATATGGCATCCATGGTTTTTAAGTATACTGCAAAATCAGTTCTTCAGTCAATACTGCATTGCTGCAATTTTCTGCACCTTTTCTGGATTTCTATGCCATCTTCTCAGTGATGCATTTATTCTGGATATCCGAGCACTTTTCACTTATAGCGTGTCTAGCAATTTTCCTTTTGTTTTTATTGTCCTCTTTGATGTTGTCCACTATCTAGCTGGATTTATTGGCTGGGATCTTTGAAGACCAGTTTATGCTCAGGTGTAATGAATTAGTTCTTTGTGCGCTCATAGCTCATCACTAAATTGTCCTTTACAGAATATGGCAGAGTTTAAAAACCCCTTATTTTTTTACTTAAAAACAAATCTATTCTTATTGCTAAAGCAATGTCTTACTCATAATAATGTATTTTAGTTTTAATTTTTCAGCAATTGACGGTTCTGATTAGTGACCAGTATTTTTCTGTGACTTCCAAATGCACTATTAATGTCTCTGGGTATTTTGGAACAATTATGTCTTTTTTCTACTTTTATTTTAAGTTTCTAATAATAAAACGGACCTAAGACCGCATGGTAGTTGTGTTATAAGGATTTCATGTATTATCAAAGTCCTAGATTATATTTTCCCTGTTGTCTTCAGGGAAAACGTAATTTGTGATCATGAGTGATTAGTTAGTTACTATAGCATTTGTATTTACTTTGTACCCTCACTGTGGTCGTCATCCTTATAAAAGCCTTACTTTTAGTAAAAATGATTTTTATTTATTTGAAAGGTAGACTGAGGGGAAGAGGAGGAGTGATGGAATCTCCCATTCCGTTGTGCATTCCAGATGACTGCCTTAGCTGACAGTGCATCACACAGAGCCAGGAGCTCCATCAAGATGCATTTTCAGATTTGTAGAATTTTCATCCAGTGAAATATATATATACAACATAATATATAAATATATATGAAAAATTTATATATTATATTTTATTATATGTAAAATTTCTCTGAATGGAAACATATTTGCTTTCAAATATGTATATATGACACACATTACATATACATAAAAATTAATATTACATATATGTATATACATGTATGTACAAATATGTACATATACAAATGTGATATATATTACAATTTTAAGGCTCAGTATTTAAAAACCCAAAAAAACCTTGACGTTTTCATTTTTAGGTATTAGTTCCTTTTCTAGTATGGAAGGCAAAGTTTAAGGTCTCTGCTCTTTCTCATACATAGCTCTGTTCCAACAAACCTTTGCATTTCAAACAAATCTTTACTATTAACATTATAAAAAGACCATGAAGTTCCCAGAATCAAGCTCTGTATTTACCTTTTCTTCCTGTATATATCTTCAATTATTAATAATTCAATTATTTTGTAAAATTGTTTTTAGTTTACTGTATATGTACATTCTTGATTCTAAAACACATTACCTGAAGCTAAATTTCCTCAATGGTATCTAGAAATCTGACAGTTGGTTTTGTATGTTGCTTTTTGTTTAAACAATCATCTGCCATCCTCCTTTGCAGCTTCCTTTCAAGGAGTGGTTGAAAAGGAAAAGTCTTAATAGATTACACGTCTAAGTGTGTCTTGATCCTTACCTCTTTTATATATTGGCTGGTTATCAAATTCTAAGTTGAAAATATTTCTTCTCTGGATGTTGAAAATGATGTTGCTAATATTACTGTCCTCTATTTTGTCTGCTTGCGCCAGCCATCTTGGCATCTTCACTTTCCTTGAGCACATCAAGCGTATTTCCTTGTCAGCCCTTCATATTCGCTGTCTTTTTGGTTTTTTTGCCTGGGAAACTTCTCATCCTGACTGCCTGACTTGTTCCCTTCCTTCTTCAAAAACTACAAGCACATGCCGTCCTCAAACAGCTTTTTCTTATCTCCGCACTTATCTTTGCAAACTGACCCTGTGCCCTGGCATTCCTGATCTCTCTAAATAAGTTATATCATGTCTGTCCTTCTCCATGCCTTTTTTTTTCTTTCAGTACACTGAATAACTATGTACGAGGCAAACTTTTCAATGCCTGTCTCCATATTCCGCGCACTGCTCCTGATCGCTGACAAAATGAGACTCCACAAAGACTGGGATTTTGTCCTCACTTTTTTCTTGTTGTTTTATATAAGTGATATTTCTGGAGCAACTGAATATATTTCTCCACACAAGCAAGAATATCTGGCACATATTGGGGATTATAAATATGCATTTGTTACTGAGTGGTTTTCAGATGTGCCATGATGAAGGCAAGGAATCCTGATAGTTTTCCCATCATATATATATGATGTAATAATATATAATATAATATATGATGTAATATAATATGTATTATATATAACATATATGATGTAATAATAATTTTTCCTTCAAAGATGTGAAGTCATTCTGTGACTACCTAAAATTCTATCATTTGTTGATGGTATATCCTGCTTTATAATTTTTTTGCTTCTAGATACTCATGGATTTTAATTTTTTAATTATTTAATAACTTACACTTTGTGGGATTTTTCTTAATCAAAACCTACATTCTTGTATTGATTTTTCAGTTTTTATCTTTTTCTGTATATTTGCTTCTCTTTTTGTACTATTGTTTCCTAAAAGACTTCTTCAGTTTTTTTCTTTGCAGCAATTTTTGTTATACTTTTGCTCTTTTTATTATGTAGTCTATATATACACATACACATATTCATTTGCTTGATTTTGGTTTTTATTGTTTTAAATTTATTTTTGTTTGAGAGACACAGAGATCTTCACTCTGCTCGTTCACTCTTCAAACGCCAGTAATAGTCTGTGGCTGGCTGACCTTGGGAACAGATACGTCAATCTAGGTTTGCCATGTTGGTGGTTGTGACTCGGTTTTCTGAGCCATCGTCACTGCCTCCCCACAGTTCGCAGAGCAGGAAGCTGAAGTCAGGATCCGGGGCTGGACATCCAACCCAGGAAGCCCAATATGGTAGGCAGGCATGTTGATCACTAAGCCCAAAGCCCATCCCTATATTATTATTCTTAGTACCTTTCATATTTTGAATATTCTTTATAATTAATACTTTTTCCTCTATTTTGTGCATATCAAATATTTTGCTTATTCACTGGCAGTATTGAATAATTTTTGAAACTGTAATCAGAATTTAGGTTTTGCCTCCAGTGCTTGCCTCCTTTTTATTTCTGTTTTGGATTTTATCCTTTATGATAGAGATATAGCTTCTGAGGAAGTTTGGTTGTCCAATCATTTGCCACTGAAATTGTTAGGTTGGTGCATATCAGAAAAGCATGTTGAATTCCAGCATGATTCACTGAGAATCTCTGATACTTTATTACGTGTAGACTGTCTTTTTGGACAGATACTTTGAGTCTTTTGTTTGCTGTCATTTTTGTTGGAAATGACTTGTAGACTAATGATGTGGATGATCACACGATTTTGGGTGTCGATTTTTCACTGTTCTGTGTTAAGATGGTATTGTACTCCCCATGTACAACCTCAACTGTGTGAAGAGTAAAAACATTCCAGGTCAGTTTCTTCAGTTTCTCTAGAGATTAAATGCCCTGTTTTCTCCTCGGCTCACAGTGCACTAGTCACTAGACTCTGGACTTGCCTAGAGAAGCTGGGAAACTCAAACTAACTGGTTTCCCCCTTTGCCTGGAGACAAATCCTTCCCCTTACTACCTGTCATCTGGCTTGGTTCTCCAGTCCTTACTCCATCCACAGTCTTATATCCTCTGTAAATTTACTGACTTTGTTTTTCTGCTGTTTTGCTGTCCTGCAAGCCAGTAGGTATGTCTCCATTTTATTGCTTAAATGTTACTTTGGAAGGTTGTGTGCAGATGGTAGAATTTAAGTGTTTGTGTTCATTGCCATCTTTAACATGAGTCCTAGGCACCAAAATTTTAATATCTTTCAGTGTGATAAAAATGTATAGCATAGTGTCGTTCTTCCAGTTTTCAAAATATGTGAATTGGAGCCCTACAAATATTCCCAGTCATGACAGCTAATGATTAAATACATTGTGTTTAATTGATGGTGTTATATTCGTACAGAGTAATTTGTATTGATTTAAAAATTTTTCAACTGTGACTGTTATAAACAATGTTTAGAAGTTATTCATTTTCATAGGTTCATGATAATGAAAATTTGTAAAATTTTTAGAAGGTAGCTAGTGGTATCTAATTTGTAAACAATGATAATGGAATTTTTGTCTTTATATAAGTGATGAAATCCAAGACTTGGCATTCATGTGCTGTGGACTTAAAGGGGCTAAAACAATCTCTAAATCCAAATAACACCGAAGTCATTTAACCAATGATAAGTAGCATCAATCAAAATTTCTACATCAATGGCTTTATTTCCCATTACTTAAAAATGGAATCTTGCAAAGGCAAAGAGAAAGTGATGGCGTCTGTCTGTTATTAGTGAAGTAAGGGATAGACCTCTCCCTTCTTTTTGATTACACAACTTCTGAGTAGAGAGCTCTCATTTTTGAATCTGTGTTACCAAATGTTCATTTTTTTGGGGTGGGGAATAACAGTTTTTGTAGAAAAATATTGACTTGAGAAGTTCAAGGCCTTTGCTCCAGTACAGTTCTTTCACTAACTGGATGTTCTGATGTCTTAAGTGAAAGCAAAAGTAACCATGAAACTGTAATCTTTGAAGTTCTCTTCCTTTATCTGCTTCTGTTTCTGTGTTTTTGCCTTTCTTCCTTTTCTGATACTAATTTCCAATTGTTGCTCTAAAGGGGCTTAAACTCTAGGAGTGGAGATGATGGTGTACCACAGGACCATGTCACTACAGTGAAAATGCATGTGTAAAATTCTGAAATGATGAGGAATGTCTTTTAAATAATAATTCTTTCCTTGTAGACATTTAATGCTTCCAGTCATAGAGTTGTGGTTGAAGTAATGTCTCATGTGACAGAAATCCATCACATCTGGCTGTCTTTAATTCCTATGTCGAATAAAGTTCGCTGAGCATTTTCCAGTAAGTGCTTTGTTTACTGTTAAAAATGTTAAATCAAAACGTTGCATCAAAAGAGAAGTTGTATAAAAAGTTCTCTGTAAAACCTCAGAATAACCACACACTCCACACATGTACTTAAATCATCAGCTCTGTTATCCCAGATTCTCAACTAGACTCACCATTTGATCCCTTTCATGTATCCTTTTCCCGTGGACCAATGTCTGCAAATTGCTAATAATGCTGACAGGAAGAGAGGTTAAAATCAGACTAGCCCTTGCATTTTTGAATTTGAGATATTATCTGTATGAAACACTCAGAAATATATCATCTGCATAGCTTCAGTTAATTGAACATATAAAATCCAACCAGTGTGGGGGACATATCTTGAAGATTTGAGGTAAATTTAAATCTACATACGGGTATTTTATTATGCTTCATGTGTGGTATCCCACACAGTTGTGTAATCTTTTTTTGAGCTCTGAATATGCTGATCACATTTCATAAACAGTGGCATTCAGTGGAAAGACTATAATCTGTTCCTGTGATGGTAAGTGATGAGGAAATCATTAAAAGATTGTAGAAAAGAATTGTTGTTGATTAAAAGAGTTTCAAGTATGCTGAAGGCATAGTATTGTAAAAATGAGAGTGATTTCTATTATTACTAAAAAAATTATATATTTCATATGACACCTAACATGGGAAAGGGATATTTGTTGAGCAGTCAATGGTGTTGAACTGGTTGTATTTTCCAGCTGACTTGTTTTTCTTATAAAAGCAGGCTTTTAGTGAAATTGTGTTTGTTTTTCTTTCTGATGGGCTCTAATTGAAGTTTGAAGGTTCATTACACAGTGCCTGGGAATACATTGTCAGATACAATTCAGCTGTCTCCTAGCAAACAGTAGTATAATTTTATAGGATGGGGGACTCTAGGGTGTTCAGCTGTCATAATGTTTAGCTCCTATTTTATTCAACATGAGCAAAATATCTGCAGTGTTTTAAATCTCTGCTTTCCAATATTGATAGACCAAAACAAATGTTAAAGAATGAATTTTGATCTAAGCAGATGAACTTTGGTATTGAAACAACATACATAGGCTTAATTATTTTAAAACAGAGGAACTATAAAGGTTTTCTAGAGATATCATGCAATATAACCATACTATTTCATCAAAGTCATCATCACCAAAGTTTAATAACAAAAATAAAAATAAATGATGTTTGTTATTAAACAATTCTCATTTACTACTTTGTTTAGAACATGAAATCTATTTCAGGGAGTTTTGTGTGTTGTATAAACTGGCTTAGTAGTTTTTCCTTCTGTGACAAGAACAGTCTATCAAAATAAATCCATAACATAAATGTGCAGGATGTATTCTTATTTCAAGAGTTCTAAGTGGAGTCCCCTCATGGACAGTCCATGTGAGAAAGTCGTAAGGAGAAACTTGGCAATAGCACAAGCAACCTCAGTGAATGGTAAATAGTTAAGGTACTGAAGGCCATGGAAAGTATATACCTTCAAGAATTTATTAATCTAAATCTAAGTATCTGTTTTCAATAAATATCAATTCGAATGAATTGTTTACATTTTTTAGCAATACTGAGCTGACCAATATATTAGAAAACCAACCACTATAGTGATATCTGTTCCAAGTGAAATGTTTTTTGTTGTTGAAATGTTGCTCGTGTAGTACATTTTTTTCTTGTACAAGCTTGATAAAACTCTTCAAATATTTACATACATTTTAAACAAAACTGTTGCTTCATGAGAAAGAAAATTGACCTAAGGGTATGAATTAAATGTGATAACATGGTCATCAAACAAAATACGCCAGTGATTAATATTTCTAAGCGTAATGTTGAGAAATCGTAGTTGGGACTTCTTTCAGTTTTTCTCTGTGTCTTGTTTCTTATTTCCGTTATTCATTGTTTTCTTCCTTCTGCTCAGAAGTGCTAAGATCTCGAAATGAGAATTAATTTAAGAAGTGTAGATTTCATAATATAGGCATTTGTTAACAAAAGCAGTGAATACACTATTGCTTATGGCATAGTTAGCATTGTACTCAGAGAATTACAACATACCTCCTGGTGGGTTGACTTGACTTTATAATGATTAGAAGTTAACTTTCCAGATGTCTGCCAGCATTATTTGTTTTTCCACAGAATAACATTATGGGAAGCCTCCTTTGAAAAAGTTTGTGCTCCTAGTTCCAGTTTGTCTCTTCTGTTGAAATGTAACTGCTGTTTTGGGAGAATTAGTGTAATCCCACTTTCTCTTTCATGTTAAAAAATAATAATAATTGTTTGACCCTTTTTGGATTGTGAATAATTGCCAATAAGGAACATTGAGACCCACAGAAAAATTACAAGCAGGGAAAAGATCATTTTGAATTATTTTTTAAATAATTAAATAGTCATAAATTAGAATTCAGTTTTTCTAAAGCCCTTTTGAATCTGTAGGGATTTGCATTGGGTTGGAATTGGTATCCAAAATGAAGTGTTTTGATGTCCTTTTTGGTTTAGCAATGGTTTAAGCCATGTTAAAAGTTTAAATATGACTTTTTAAATTTCATCTTTGCAAAAATTTAGAAATCAAATTTCTGTTTAAGAAAGCTGGATTCTGAGGAAAATTAGGTAAAAGAAGTTGTGTCTCTGAACAACCTTTTGAGCTTCCTTCTGTTGCTCTTGGTTAATCCACAGGACCTTGAGGTAAAACAAAACAAATGAATAAGCAAAACATAAGGAAAAAGATTGGAAACAAAATGAAAATAATTTGTACTGGAGGAATTTTCCTAAGGCAAGGACTCAGAGTAAGTCAGCTCTTCTTAAAAGCTTTGCATATTAAGGCCACATTTAGCCGCATAGATTGGAAAATTCTCATTATTTTAATAAATGATCCAATTGCTTTCCCTAGGTAAAGTATTCCTTGGAGAAATTCATTTAAAATGAGATAAATTCAGGAAAAATAGGTCAGTATGTTGACAAATGAACTTCTCCATATCAAGTGGTTGGTTTTTTTTATTCCTTACAAGGGCAGATATCACATTAGCAAATAAGGCACTTGTAGTAATAAATGAACTAGACACAGAGAAACTGACTTTTCGCTTCAATTCACAATTGATTAAATAGTGTTGTACATACATTATGTAAAACACATTTGAAGGACACAATTTTTCTTTATGACTGAATTATACACGGAGAAAAGTGCTCACAAGCTTTATGTAGATTGCTAGAAAATTTTGATAAGACCATTACAAGTCTGGAATAGGGAAGTGCTGAGAAGTAAACGGACTCAAGTCATTCTTGGTGTGAAGTTTTCAGGTCTAGTTTTTTTTTTTGTGCAATTTTTTTTATTATTATTAATTTCATTGCATAATGTGACACATTTGTTTTTATGCACTGGAATTCCCCCCACCCCTCCCCAAACCCTCCCCCCACCCCCACAGTGGATTACTCCACCTTGTTGCATTTCCATAGTTCAAATTCAGTTGACATTCTTTCATTGGAGGTATTGACCAATCATAAAGTCCAGCATCTTATTGTCTTGGTAAGTTTTCTTGGTGAGACCATCTCTGGTCTGAAGGTAGAACCAACAGAGTATCATCCCAATCAAGTAAAAAACCCAACATAATATTTACAACCATTTACAACATTATGGCATTAATTGACATGGTATTGATTAACCAATGTTACTAGAGAAACGCATGTTCTCGGCCACAACCTGTGACTTCCTCATGGACATTTCAATTTTGGTTTATATTTAACCATGTTCTATATACCTTAGAATGGCTATATATTGCTATTCAGCTGTCTCTTGTCTATTTCAATGTTAGTATTTAGCATTTTATAGCATTGAAGCATGATTTTGCTGAACCTGGTTGTTTTTCGGGTAGTCTAACTCTATAACTTTAACAGGATAAATGTCAACAGTTTAGGTGAACGGTTTTGGGAGGGGTGTGCAGAGAAATCCTCAACACCCCAGAGAGGAGTAACTGATCTTTGTGTACCACCCAGTGAGTTATAAGTGCATCCCAGCTGGCCGCTTCCTGTCTGTTTCTAAACCTTCCTAGTTGTTCTCTGTCTATCTATTCTAATTTGTTTGTTCATGTTTGTTTGTTGTGAGGGGTTTCTGGAGCAATCCTGATGGTCCTTACAAAAGAGGGTGGGAACCCAAAGTTGGAAGCAGGCAAGGGCCAGAGAAAGCTCCTCTCCCTAGTTCCGATGGAAGTTTACTGTTCTTCTGTTTCTGCGGACCGCTCAGGGATCCTGGTTGTCGTTCCGATGACCCTGGATCCTTCAAAGGAGGAATTGGGCTTCTTCCATCCCACATTGTAGATCCAAATGGGAGTGGGTGACCTCAGAGTTCTTGGCCTCTGAAGGCACTCCTTTTCCCCCGTAGTCTCCTTGGCAGTAGGGATGTAGTCCTCGGTGGTCGTACTGATAGTCCTTGGTGAGGCTTTGGGAGTCCTGAGGGTTGGGATAAAAGCCTCCTCCTGTCCCCCTGCTCCACTCTGGGGTCCCCTCCTGCTCTATGCGTATGACCTCCTGTTAAGAGGTTGTTAGGATTGCTCCTGATTCCCTCCACAGGTCTTTGTAGTTTTGCTATTGTCTAATGCTGACTCCAGTCTGCTGTCTGTGAGTTACCTGTTATGATCCTGATGGGTTATACTTCCCCCGTCTTCCTCACACCTACTGGGGTGATGTAAGATCTCTCTGCCCTCCCTCCCATTTCCAAGTATCATAGGGCCTTACAAATTTATTAGGTCTTACAATTCTTGATGCAGATCATAAGCAATCTGACTCATATCGATTGTTGGTTCATTGGCCACCTCACAACGTCCTATTGCATGAGACACAGGCTGTTTGTGGTTGAAACAATATTACTGTTTTCTGGATTGACTTCATTTCATGACAGCCACATCAATTACCACCACCACAACAACATCAACAACAGAGTATAGCACCCTAGTAAAATAATGCGCCTCTGAGTAACCTATACATGCTTAGTTAAAAGGAAACACAGAAGTCTTTTGGGAAAAATGATGCCATCGTCTGCTTCATGAGCACGTGATGAATTTTAGTGGAAAGAGATTGTTTGGGAGCAATCAGACTGACATAAAAACATTACCGCAGTCTTGTTCAGTCTGTCCAGCCTCTCATTAAACTCCGGAAATTGTTGATGCATTTTGAAGCCAAACTCGACCTGACCAGCCCTCTCTACCCATCCCAGATAAATACTGGCATATGAGCTTCATTTAGAACTCCCATCCCTATCTTGGTTTCGTGTTCATCAGAGGGGTAGTTACCTAGGAGGAAGATGTCCATTATTTCCCTACTAGGACACTGGAGCTTCTGGGTCTTGGTTTGGTTGGTAATTCAATCTGCTTCTAATAGTTCTTATGGGTAATCTCATTCAAACCTTCATGTCTCAGTCCCACTCTTGCCCTAGCGTTTATGTTTACTATTGCTGGGAATCACCAGAAATTCATCTCTGACCGACACAAAGGTTGTCCTTATTCAAGAATGTCCCTGGGCAGCTTTTTCTAATCATAAAACTCCATAGCTCGCTGCCGGGCGGCCAGCAGGCAGAGCCTGGCACCATTTGGTGCACTGGCCGTCCAAAGCCAGGGACCCCCTCACTGCCTTGCGGCGGTGGTCTTGGCATGCTGAGTCCTCGTTCTCGGGTCCGGCCTGGTTGGGCCGCTCCCCCAGGGCCGCCCTGAGCCCTGTGGGGCGGCCAGCCGCCTCTA
Source organism: Ochotona princeps (assembly GCF_030435755.1). Taxonomy (NCBI): domain Eukaryota; kingdom Metazoa; phylum Chordata; class Mammalia; order Lagomorpha; family Ochotonidae; genus Ochotona; species Ochotona princeps. The sequence goes on along the minus strand of NC_080832.1, from coordinate 34,501,160 downwards.
GGTCAGCCAAGGTTCCAGTCCCTCCCCCACTCGCCCCACCTCTAGCCTATGGCCGAGGGGTGGAGCTAGCCCTCTAGCCCGGGTCTGGAGGTTCCCACCTGGCGGGCTTACCCCGGGGGTGGGGGAAGCGGTAGCACTTGGGCCTGGGAAATAGCCAGGGACCCCCTCACTGCCTTGCGGCGGTGGTCTTGGCATGCTGAGTCCTCGTTCTCGGGTCCGGTCGGGTCTAGTTTTGCACTGGGACAAAGAGCAATTACTAGCAAGCTTTAGCTACCTCTGTAGCTTAACATTAATTATCTGATCGCTAGGGGAGGTGGGTGAAGTCAGGCTCTACCATTCCCAGAGTTGCACAAAATTAGCTATAATTTTAAAGCAGAACATGAATGATACAGATTTTGAAACGTCTGTGCCAGGCGGTATTCAGCGGCTTCGTGTGCTTATCATGAGCACCTGTATCTACAGGTCAGGCTCAATGAAGCTTGATCATTCTTGTTGGTGTATATCATTTCTTTTTTTTTTTCTTAAGTCTTCCTTTATTTCCTTTTTTTAAAATTATTTATTATTTCTATCAGTTATTGTGATGAAGAAATGTCCAGAATCCAAGTGGACCACTTCCTGATGAAAGTCTTTTCCAGATGTATAAGAAATCTTTAGAAGCATGAGAGAACCCTTGGTAACTAGGAGCATAAAACCCACATGCCTTTCAACAGCAGGGAGTCGCTAAGGCCAGTTGATGAACAAGGCACATCAAGATCTTCATTCTCTCTGGAGAATCAGCAATTTTGCTGCTTAGTGAATGATGAAAATCTGAGTCCGCTTTGCATATCATGTCACTCCCAAATCACTCAGTCTCCAAAGGATGTACAGTTCTCAGGCACAGATCCATTTTGGCTCAAAGGAAGGGTTCCAGATATAGTGCCTGTGTTACCTCCAGCTCAAATTGTGAGGATCTATTTTGATTCTTGAAGACATGTATTACACAAATCACCTCTTACAGGTTTTCTCTATAGATGAAAATAGATTTATGCAATACAGCCAGAGGAAATCAATGTAAGGCAATTCTTGCACAAGGGCTTTGCAACTTTTCTGATACTATTTGGGTGTTTGTTGGAGGACAAAGATGAATCCATACATTCTGTTCTGAGGATTATGTCCTACTAAAAACATTCTCTCATTCATTTAATTATTCAGGGATGATGAATGAATTTGTCCATTCATCTGTTCATAGAATGTATTCTAACCCGTTTTTATGTGTCAGTTTTTTAACTAATGGAAAGTTTGTGGTAAGTCTGAAAATGAATTTGGAAGGTCAGGAAAGGTCTTGTTAAAAAGTGCATTTGGGCCCGGCGGCGTGGCCTAGTGGCCAAAGTCCTTGCCTTGAAAGCCCCGGGATCCCATATGGGCGCCGGTTCTAATCCCTGAAGCTCCACTTCCCATCCAGCTCCCTGCTTGTGGCCTGGGAAAGCAGTTGAGGACGGCCCAATGCATTGGGACCCTGCACCCGTGTGGGAGACCCGGAAGAGGTTCCAGGTTCCCGGTTTTGGATCGGCGCGCACCGGCCCGTTGCGGCTCACTTGGGGAGTGAATCATCGGACAGAAGATCTTCCTCTCTGTCTCTCCTCCTCTGTATATATCAGGCTGTAATAAAATGAATAAATCTTTAAAAAAATAATGCATTTGTTGTACACCAATTGAGGGATGTTCCAATTGCGGGATGGTTCTAGACTGAAGAAATAAAGAAATCTGAAGGCGTGAGTAAGCATCTCAAGGAACAATAAGCTGTGCCTGTTAGAACAGTAGAGACAGAGACATAGGGTTGTGATATTGTGGGCTGTGTTATGGAGTACTAAGAAGAAAGGAGAAAGATTAGGAAGCAATTTGCAAACTGGACTGCTTTGTTTGATTCTTATTCTAGATGCATGCAAGCCATTAGTTTATTTTGAACATAACACTAACTTCATACTGTGTTATTCTGTGCCTGTTACTTGGGAACAGACCATTGTGAAACAAGAATAGGAAGCAAAACAGTGCTTCTTGTCAAATACCTGACAGGATGCAGGGTCAGTCTCCACATCCCCAAGCTCTGGAAACAGAGACCCCTAGGGTTTGTTTCCAGTCTGCTCTTCTGTGCTCTCGGACAAAACATTTTAGCATACATGAGTCCCTTAGCTGTAGCCAAAATATTAGCCGATTGAAAAGACTTCATATATCTGGAGAGACGATGCCTGAAGAAAAGCCATTTTTCTCATTTCTTTTTTGTGTCACAACAGGATGACAATAACATGTCACAGTAATCACATTTGTACAGTTTCCCAGACAATTTTAAATCCTTCATTACCAAGGATACTCTAATTTTGAAAGGGAGTTCCCATAAACTCCCACAGCTCTCAGAATAGATCTTGGCAATTTTGTTTAAACTTCCTGTATAGCTTTAAATACTTGGATTGATATTTCCTTTGAAATTAATGTAATCTTTCATGCACAAAAATACGAACAGCACTGCTATATGTAGAAAGCAAGGGAAATGAAGAGTATTCTTCAAATGGAAGTTATCACATACGTTAGGAATAATGTCACCCTTCCTATGCAGCTAGAGTTGACTGATGCTAAATGAAGATCTGCACCAAGTAGCATTGTAGTTGATTTTGCTATTTTGAGACCTAAAAAGACAGACAAATATGTGTACTGGAAGACAGAATCTGCAGAGAATTAAATGGAAGTAATTTTTATTTTGGAGTTAAATAAACCGAGTGAAATTAATATCATCTGGCTTTTAGAAATATGTATTTTAAATTTATTTAAAATTATTATGTCCATAATTTACAAAGCTTAATTCCTATAGAAATTGAAATGATTTCCTGATCTAGAAGTCATGTATTGGCTGCAGGTCTTTTTGTTTTTCTAACCAACAATTTTGAAAGAATACAAATGTGTGACATTTGAATGTTTATAAGTGTGCACATATACATACATTAATTTACTTGAGAGGTAGAGAGGTGATACATAACAATAGAGACAGAGTATTCCTGTGCATTGGTGTGCCCCAAAATGCCAACAATGGCTTGGATGAGCCAAATTAAGCCGGAAGCCAGGGTTTTATTCTAGGTCTTCCAAGTGGGTGAAAAAATACACAGCTGCTTGCGTCACTACCTGCTGGCTTCCAGGAGCATGCTGACAGGAAGCAGGATTGGGAATAGAGCTGGGACTGCAATTCAGGTACTTTGAATCTGGACACAGATGTTCTAACAAATACATATCCTTCACACTAAAATGAACATTTTGACATTTACTGTGCTATAATCTGTTGATAATTTTTTATTGGAAAATCAGATATGCAGAGAGGAGGAGAGACAGAGCCTAAGAACTGCCTGCTGATTTACTTCGCAAGTGTCTGCAATGGCTGGAGCTGACCCAATCCAATCCCAGGAGCCAAGAGCTTCTTCTGGGTCTCCCACATGTACGCAGGGTCCCAAGGCTTTGGGCCATCCTTGGCTGCAGGGCCACTGGAATAGAAACAGTAGCCCACATGGGATCCCAGCCTGTGCAAAGTTGCAAGGTGAGCTACCACGCTGGGCCCTGTTGATTATTTTTTAATAGAAAGACTTAGCAGTTTCAGTTAAAAACACAAAAGAGATCAATGTGTGAACATGTCTCAAACCTTTTGTCACTTTCAGTAATTGTTCAGTAACAAAATTGGAGTTTTTTGCAACACTGTGTGCATTTAATATGGATTATTTGGGGTTTTGTAACTGATGTTGGATGAAGTTAAGAGGATTAAAAAAGGTTCAACATGTAAAAACATAATAGCAAATAATATGCATTTTAAAAGTTGCTCAGATAATTTTCTGCTAAAATCTATTGCTGAATACCAACAAAGTTACCTTACAAAATTAAAAATTCATTTGTTGAAAGTTGTATTGTGTTTTGTTGCTATAAACCATCTCTCTTGTCAGGAAGCTCCTTATTTCCTTTAAAAATTCCATAATTTTCATTTTATTTGAAAAGCAGAAGGACACCAAGAACTTAGATCAGAAGGTCATCCTGCAGAAGGCCCACATCACAGGACTGAGCCAGGCAAAGGTCAGGTACCTGGAGCTCAATCCAGGTTCAACAGCACAGTCTGCAGTAGGGAAGTAAGCATGAGTAGTTTATTTGGGCAGTAATTTCAGAAGATATTTGTGAATAAATCCGGAAAGTAGTGAAGGCTTTGGAAAGAAATTGGACACATATCTGATGTCAGCAGAAGCTGAGCTTCAGCAATGATGTGCTGTGTGGTCTGGAGGGAGCATTGTGTGACAGTAAGGTTTCCATTCACATATTTACCAGTTATTGGCTGCAGTCAGAAAGGGTAAAGGTTATAAATAGTGTGACTTGATAGTTGTCCCAGGTTGTGATGGCTTCCATCCACAGAGATAGGTCGCTGGAAGCACACGAGTGAAAGACAGTGGTAGTTAGTCCTTGTCACAGTTGAGGTGCGCGCTCAGGTATGATAGAGTGTTCTCAGTGAGGCACCACAGAATTCCCTCTGCTGAGGAAATACCGGGTGGTACATAGTCAGAAGAGACCAACATGATGGGATGTATTCGTTGATCTGGATTTTTCAAGATCTGTAGTTTAATAATATTTCATATATGTTTAGGTATAATCCTTTGTATTTTAAAACAATGACTTTTTAAAAGTGCATACTTAAAGATTCATTCTCATTATCACCTATAGGGCAGCTCATTAATTCAGAATATTGACATCTGGCCAGTCAGACCAGACTTTATACCCAGGCTTTGTTCTTGTAGTGTAAATAGCTTTGTGCGAGTTAATAATACCAAGGCTAATTCTTTTCTGTTATGGGTCAGTTGTGTGACTTCATTCTTTTTTTTTTTTATTTATTTTATTTATTTTATTTTTTTTAATTATTTATTATTTAACTTCAGTAATTACATTGTATTATGTGACACAGTTACGTAGATATTTGGGTTCTCCCCACCCATCCCCAAACCCTCCCACCATGGTGGATTCCTCCACCTTGTTGCATAACCACAGCTCAAGTTCAGTTGAGATTTCCCCATTGCAAGCGTATACCAAACATAGAGTCCAGTATCTTATTGTCCCGTCAAGTTCAACGGCTTCTTAGGTATACCCTCTCTGGTCTGAAGACAGAGCCAGCAGCGTATCATCCCAGTCAATTGAAAGCTCCAACATACCATCAGCAAAAATTTACATCATTATGGAATTAATTGACATAGTAATGAGTAACCAATATGTTAAAAGTAAATGTGAGTTCCCAGCCACCTTCTGTGACCACCTCACCTATACTTCAATTTTAGTTTATACACAGCATATAACATTCAAAACATAACATGTTATACATAACATCATATCATCTTAAATCAAGGCAAACATGTGGTATTTAACCTTTTGGGATTCTTACACAGTATTTCATGTGAAGAATTTAACCTTTGCTTAGTGCACAGTGAGTGTTCAATGAATGTTATGTATGCGTATTACTCCCAGTGAATAATAATTATGTTTTCATTATAAGGAATTTGCTGGTTGTGTTTTGTTTTCCTGAAAGTGATGATGTGGAAGTTGGAGGAATTGATGCTTGGTTCTTGTTTATGCATAACCCAAGTGGAAGTTTCTCTTTTAACTCTGTATGTCAGAGCCTCACTCTCTCCTCACCATGAAAAAGAAAATTTTTGTGTTGAACTGGAGAAACACTGGTATTGGACAAGATATATATTTTTAAAAGGACATCCATAAAATTGATTGCAAAGAAAAATTTAATAATAATTAAATGATTTTCAGAATCACAATGATATTTCTAATTCCATATGACTCCATGTCCCGAGCAATTGCTTTCCAAAATCCTTTGAAACATATTGATGTCATTTTACTTATTGACGTTTAGATTCAATTAAGATAACACCATACTCTTGAGACAAAATTTCAACTCTGGCGATATTGTAAGAAACACACAAAGCTGTAATAAATTACATACTAATCAACATACTAATTTGAAAGTAGTTACTAGCAACTTATTGTATTGGAATTGGAAAAAAAAAAGTATTGACTCTGGTAATTCAATCTTTGCTGCCCAAATAGCTCAAGCCATTTAATGTGGGGTAAGGCTACAGACTACCTAATAGCTTGGCTGTGGTGCTAATGAGCTCAGGACATTAAAGCTCTTTGGAGAGCTGGATTCATGATGACTGTGTGGTACTCCCACATCTGTCTGGCTCAAAGACACAGCTACACAGAGAGAAGGACACTGATCATAACAGGGTTTGACATTCTTTGTAATTCTTTTCTGCCAGGATCACTTTATAATCTTTGAGTCAAAGCAAAGATGAAGTTCTTTCAAAAACAGAAGCTTGATTTAAAATACATTATTTTGTGAGTGTTTGTACATTTTGTTTAAATCACCTTTAAAAACTCCATTTATGATCAGATTACTGAAATTAATAAATTCATAGTAAGGCTTTTGGATACTCCTTCCAATGGTATACTTCTCTATTTGCTTGATTTGTTTTTTTTGCCTAATTGCCCTTAGAAACTCCTAATAATGAGAGTTTGTTGGGTTTCTACCAGGGGCTTTGAGAATAAAGGCCAAAAAGAAGCAGAGGTGGGGGGTAAGAATAATAGAAATTGTTTTCAGTCTACTAACAGGACTTCAAATTGCTACAACTGAGAGAGTCATACAGACACAAGCCATTTACATATAGGGTTTACCCTATTGGTTGATCTGTCCCCAAAATAAGTAACAAAGGAAATAGACCACAAAGGGATTGATTCAGGCAGCAGGTGAAGTTCTTGCTTTGTGGTAACAATGCTGTGGGACCTTGAAGCACCCCTCATGGAGGATCTAGGATTGTACTCCAGTGTAAATGCAGGCTCATATTTCAAACAAATGCATTCTTCTTCAGCTGCTTTTTAGCTTTAACATTAACCTAGTGCACCACTTAAAAGTCCAAATATATCACACAGTAGCTAGCCCAATCAAGGAAAGTAGTCAGACGCCAGCATGCTGTGCACGGTGTGAGAGCTGGCCTTTTGTGTAATTCAGAGTACTCCATTTATGCCCAGTTAACCAGGTGACTCTCTAGTTGCTTTATCAAGTACAAGGTTGGCTGTCAAATAGATCATAATAAGGACAAAATGTTGTGCTACCTTGTGTAGTATGGCTTTCTTACAATTGTTAAATGCTTTCTATTGTCTATTTAATACCTAATAGTCACGAAAACATATGTCTGACAAAATCTTGGATGTATTTAGTGTCTTAAATGCTAAAGCTTCTATTATTAAGGAATCTAGCAATATGCCAAACTACAGAATAAGCATGGTACCATCTTGTGGAAAATAGATCTAACTGAATGGATTTAAATTTGTCATAGCGTGAAGAAAACACTCTTTTGGGTTACAGTATATTCAATAAGTCAAGGGTAGTACTAGAACTTTACCTCACAGGTTTCAGTGCCTCTGAAGTTAATGTTCTTCTAGGAACACTAGTTCATACTCTGCTCATAGAATTAATTTTTTTGGTCATAATTCTAAAATGCATATAGAACTTTAAGCATCTATTAAAGAAAAGCTAATGAAAGTGAGCTTGTGGCTTCATAGATTCATCCTTGTATTCATTCATGTAGCATATGATTATAGAGTCACTCTTAAGTATTTTAATATTTGAATATAAATCCAGTCATCGATCTATCTTGTGACTTTTACCACCTAATAAGACCCACCTAATTTTTAAAAAGCTCATAAATTGCACAAAATGATTTAAAAACAATAGCAAAAAATGTTTTGTAGAGATTTTAGTAGAAAAACAATATGATCTTCTGAATGAATGAAGACTTCCTGAAAAAGCAGAAATTATTTTCAGGTTTTTAAGGATGAGCAAAAAAGTTTAAATAAATGTGTACTGGGGTTAGAAGTGGGTCGATTAAGCACGTATTTCCAGCCCCCCCCAAAAAATTAATACTTTGAGTAAATAAGAAGAGCCTTATGTGACAAGGTCTGGGACCTTCTCTAGGAACTTAAAGTTGGAATGATTGGGATGTAAAAGGATGGAAGCATGATGGGGAAGGAGAAAGCACAGATTAGAGAAAGTGAGAAAGAGAGGAGGAAATGATCAACATAAAGGAATTCTCATGAATTGCTTTGAGAGCCTTGTTCTCTCTGATGTAAGGCAGTCTTCATGCAAATGGTAAAATGAATAATGCTTTCCCTACTGTTTTTGCTGCACCCCATGTATTCTGATGTTTCTGTCTGTACTATTGTTTCTTCCAAATAGTTTCTTTTCTCATATCAAATTCTTCACTGACTCATAGATCACACAGTAACAGCATTTTACTGAAAAAGCATTTGTGTTTTCATCTTCATTTCCTCAGGTTATTCGTTAGCATGTTGTTTAGCTTCAAGGTACTGCAATTTATTTTTAACTTCATTCTTGTTGAATTTGTTTCATGGCTTCTTGTTGCAGTGATGGCATCTGATGCTGACGGATGTGTTCACTGGTCCAGTCCTTTATGTATCCCTAATGTTAGAATGAGCATCACGTGACTGCAGTGTTTCCTCGGAGTACACCATTTGTTGGTACCTTTTTGCGGGGTGGGAGTGAGGATTATGTAGTGTGCAGCCTCAGAAACTTTAGAGAAATGATTATATGTACTTCTGCCTTCACCTGAAACAGTTTCTGCTTAGATTAGCATTTCCTGAGTATGCACTCACTTCACAAAATTGCTCTTTTGCTCTAGTTTCACCACTGTTTTGATATAAGATTTTGTGACCTTTTTTGTAACTTGTCTCTTAGATGGTTGACTCTCTGTGTAGATTGAAATCATTTCAAAATTAATATTTTGCTTTTTTAAAAAGATACATTTATCTATTTGAAAGCATACTGACAGAGAGGAAACAAGTGACAGGAAGACACACTGAAGGAGAGAGATGGAGATCCATCTTCCATACAGATTTAGTCCCCACATAACTGCAATAGCTTGGACTAGGTCAGGCCATCATTAAAGGGTTACTGTATGCACTCCTATTTAAATGAAGACATGTGTGAAATTAGCCAGCATGCAACAAAATACTTATCCAGGTGTCGAGATTCAGTAACTTCTTTAAGGAATCAATTTATTCTTACCCATTATTGAAACACTTTTGATATAAAATCATAGCTTGAAGGCTGTCTCAATGGATATTGGCAAAGAATTTTTGGGACATGTTTTGAATGATAGAAATCTCAGATATGAGGTATGTAGATATTTATTCTTCAGAACGTTCTGAATACCAAGCACTGTGTGCCTTAAGCAGGGGAACTGAACAAATCCGGACCTGTTCTTTCATCACTTGGAGCCTATGAGGTAGACAGACTATGCAATCAACCAAGCTAGTATAATCTGAAAGGAAATAAGTTAAGGGACAGTGTTCTCCATGGTGTATAACTGAAGAATGTGAGCTCAAAGGACCATTAGAAGATGTTTCTGTTAGAAACTGAGCCAACTGGCTGATCCTCTCCTTGCATGTTTCGGGATCCCATATGGGAGTTGGTTCATGTCCTCGCTGCTCTACTTCTCATCCAGATCCATGCTTATGGCCTGGGAGAACAGTAGAGGTTGGCCCAAAGCTTTGGGCCCCTGCACCAGTGTGGGAGACCCAGATGAAGATCCTGGCTTTGGATTGGCTCAGCTCTGGCAGTTATGGCCATTTAGGGAGTGAACCAGCAGATGGAAAAATCTTTGTGTTTCCTCCTCTGCATAAATCTGCCTTCTCAATAAAATTAATTTTCAAAACAAAACGAGCATTGCGTTCACTTGGGGATTGAATCATTGGATGGAAGATCTTCCTCTCTGTCTCTCCTCCTCTTTGTATACCTGACTTTGCAATAAAAAAATAAATATATCTTAAAAAAAAAACCTAAGATTTTGTTGTTTAATTTTTAGGGCTAATTGGTGTAGCAATGAGTGTGTCATTTGGCATATCAACATTCCATTTTGGGGTGTCTGCATTCAGATTGTGGCTGTGCACTCCATTCTGGCTTCCTGATATTGCCTTATCAGGGTGGGGATGGGGAGAGGCTGCAGTTGACAGCTGAGGGACTCCAGCCCTTACCTGCCACGTGGGAGGCATGGATTGGTCTCAGGCTCCTGCATTCAGCCTGGCCCAGCCCTGGCTATTGTGGGAATCTGAGAAGTGAACCAGCAAACAGGGAATCTCTTTCAATTATTTCAATGTAGATAAAACAGAAATCAAAGTGTTACAGCCAAAAGAATAATAAGGTAAAGGGAAAAGGGTTTCAAGTGAGGAAAGAGTAAGATGATACGAAGCTTGAAATCTGATTTTAGGGATGTGGTACATTTACTAACTATTGAGGCCTGCCGCAGCCAGGAGAGAGGTAATCAGATACATTTTAATAAAACTTTATTTATAAACCAAGCTATGTACAATACTTACATATTTCCTGGCTAAGTTATCCTAAAGTAATTGACTGATATGCAGGTGTCTCCCATTTGAACAGTTGCAGGCATATTTTAGGGACCTTAGCTATGCACAGTCAGCATCAATGTACTTTATGCATTAAAAATTAGGTTAAGGGGAAAATGTAATCCTTTGATTTTCCTTTGAAGTAATGTCATCAGAAGAAAGCAGCAGCCTGGAACATCTGCCAAGAGGAAAAGAATTAAAGACAACCTGAAATGCCAGAAAGAACTGGATTCTAGAGAGAATGAGAGCTAAGAAAATGTTAAAAAAGGTTTCTTGAAAACCAAGATTCTCTTGAGAGTTGAACTTGTTCAAAGCCTAAATTAACTCTCCTCTTGCAGGAACGAACTGTGCTAAAAGGCTGTGCTGCAGCCTCCCTGAAGCACAGCACCTCTGCTCTCAGGAGCTGACAGACTCGGTACTTGAAATGGACTGATTTTCATGTTCATGCTGCACGGAATGACGCACTGCCAAATACTCAAATGAAATCTGAGAACTGAAACATCTTTAAGCGCATTTCATTCTATTCACATTATTAACTTTTTGCATAATTTCATAGTGTTCTTATACCAAGATTTTGACCAAATGTAATATTAATTCTAAATGTATTAATATAAAATTATAATATTTTTGTCCAAAACACATCGGAGATTTAAGAGTTTTGAATTTGAATACTGTAAGAAAGGTATCTCACTTAGGATAAATGGATTATGCTGCTGTAATGAATAGTACTTAAATATTTAGTGGCTGTAAAGCACAAAATTTGTTTTATTCTTTTTTATTTTATTCATTCATGCACTCATTCATTCGTTTTATTTCGAAATACAGAAAGTGGTATTTCTAATCAACCAGTTCATTCTAAAGGCTCTCAGCAACTGGGGCTGGACCAGGTCAAAGGAAGGAACGTAAAACAACCTTGGTCTCTCCCTTGGGTGGTAGGAACCCACAACCTGAATCATCGCCTGCTGCTTTGCAGAGTGAGCATGAAGATGATGTTAGAATCAGGTACAGGGACAAGATAGGAATCTGGGTGTTCTGATGTGTGATGTGAGCATCTCGACCAACATCTTAAATGCTAGGCCAAGCACCTGCTCCCAAACTTGTTTTGTCACTTCCAGTCCATGCTCACCATATTCACTAGTAATTGTTTTAGTAATGTGTCATCCTACTGATGTATATTTTAAAGTATTTTTTTAAGATTTATTTTTATTGGACAGTCAGATACACAGAGAGGACGAGAGACATAGAAGATCTTCCATCCACTGATTGATTCTCCAAGAGGCCAATGGCTGGAACTGAGCCTATCCAAAGCCAGGAGTCCAGAGCCTCTTCCGATTCTCTACACGGGTGCAGGGTCCCAAAGCTTTGGACCATCCTCTGTTGCTTTCCTAGGCCACAAGCAGAGAGGGCCGCCAGGATTAGAACCAGTGTTCATATGGGATCCTGGCATGTGTGGATCTGGCTTTCTGACTCGAGGCACTAGGCTATTGCGCTGGGCCTGTTTTAAAGCATTTTTTTTCTGGTTGTTCTGTAAATGCATCCATCTGTGTATGTTGTTTATCACTTGAAATGATGAGACACAGATCTGTTTGCTGATGATAACCTACCAGTCACTAGATGTTCATCTGGTTCATGTTGCCGACAGAAATAAGCAGGTTGAATTTTTGCAGCTGTTCATGTTAATACACTAAACAAGAGGTCTTGCTTGGGTTTTAATTTTGTGTGTGAAATAGAATTTTTCTTTTGCTGTTTTGGGACATTTCTCATGGAGTCATGGGTCACATTAGGTTAAGTGTAGGAAACTGATGTTTATTGAGTTGTCCACATTTCTGCTAAAGGAATTTCACATCTATAAATAAACACTTATTTTTCCATGGTACCAGAGAGCTAATGAGACTTTTATATAAGAATATTTCTACTAGCTGAAATATCATGATTGTTATTATAATATCCCCTCACAAATGCTTATGAAACTCTCTGTTTTAGAAATTTCCAGTAGCTAATTTTTTTCTTCTTGAGAGTGGCTTTCAAAACAATCAAAATAGATTTTATTCTAATATGCATTTATTAAATGTCTTAATAAATATCAATAAAATCAGTATAGATCTGTAATACCAATTATTGGACAACTGTTTTCATTTTAAGATTTATTTATTTTTATTGAAGTGACAGATTTACAGAGAGAAGGAGATACAGAAAGATCTTCCATCCACTGGTTCACTCTCAGTGGCAGAAACACCTGGAGCTGAGCTGATTTGATGCCAGGAACCAGGAGCCTCCTCCAGGTCTCCTGCATGGGTGCAGGGTCCCAAGGCTTTGGGCCATCTGCCACAGCTTTCTCAGGCCACAAGTAGGGAGCTAGATAGAAAGTGGAACAGCCAAGACAAGAACCAGTGTCATAGAAGATGCCAGTAGATTCAAGGCAAAGATTCATTTATTCATTTTTTATTATATTTTTTTATTAATTATTTTGCATTATGTGACAGTTTCATAGGCTCTGGGAATCCCCCAACTCCTCTCCCTCCCCTCCCCCCTGGTGGATTCTTCCACCTTGATGCAGTATTACAGTTCAAATTCAATCAAGATTCACAAGGCAAAGATTTAGCCACTAGGCCATCGTACCTGGTCCAGTCACTGGACAACTCTAAATTTAATTTTCTTCATTAGTATGTAAGTTAATGTAAGATGGTGTTAATTAGTCTCGATTTTCCGAGTTACAATTGTGATTGGCACTTGCTCCAACCAAATGAGCTAACTGTTTTATTTTCTAACTTGATGAAGGACATATTTAGCCTTTTGATCTTTAATTAGAAGACTGTAGCATATCATTTTATGCTTTCTGCCCCATAGACTCATGTCTAACTAGTCCTACATGCTCTCAATTCTTCCACTGGGTTCCAATCCATCCTGATAAATCAGATACATATTTCTCAGTTTATTAAAAATTGAGTTATTTAATATTTCTATAGTTCCCATTTACCATTACCATGCATTAATTTACAATCTTTAGTGGCTCCTAGCCACCAAAAAGAATGTTCAAACCACTGACAGACATAAAGGGACAATTCAAAATGTTTGTAGAAAAGTGGAATAAAATTTTGATCTCAATGAACATTTTTCATAATATATATCTTACATGTATTTTCCATATGCATTGATTTTTGGGCTTTAGAGCATCAAAATTATCTTTTAATTCCATTCTCCACAAGCATTTTGATGTACCCTCGTATTTCTTTTCAGACTCTTACCCTTGCCTAGTTTTTTTTTTTTTTTTTTGCCACAACACTTCTTATTCTACTCACTATTTGATATTATAAGTGACTTTAAGTTTCTCTAAAATATATTGTTCGTTGCTTGCTTTCCTTTGTAAAGATTTCTTTTACTGTCTTCAACTTAGGAAATCAAGTCCCAGTTCATCAGTTCCTGCTTTTCTCTTAATTGCCAGAGACACCTTTGGGGAATCGTTCTCTAGTTCCAAGTCAATTAGACTTGCAACCCCTCTGTGTTATAAAGTGTGGTCTCTTTCTGTAGCAGCATTAGTCACACTATCGAAGTTGTTCATTTTTACTTGCTTGACTTCTTTATTGCACTGCTCTGTGAGTGTACCAAGTGTATGTTTTGCTTATTAGCTTTGTTATGCTATAAAAATGGCATAACACTCACTTTTCAGTACCTTAGAAAAACAACGTTGACATTCTGTCATTTTTTTTCCTTAAGAATTAACACTGAGCACTATGTCTACCCTAAGCCCTGTTTGTTTTCTGCCTCTTAACTGCAAAGGTCATCATGAGTTTGTGGTCATTTTCTTGTCCATTGAAATTCTTTGACATATTGCAGGCATTCAGAACCAACATAGTATATATTTATGTGGTGTTTGTGGTTTTGTCCAGTTTTCAAAATGGTTTTGTATTTAATTCAACCTACTACTTTTTGCAGTTTTACTTAAAAGTTATGCTAATATTTATAGATTATAAAACATAATTTTTGGTTTGGCTTTTTGATTAGCATTGAGGTTCAACTTTTCTACAATAGCTAATGAGATATTCCCAACTCTGAAATTTATGACAAATTCATAGGTTCCCCTCTTCCCTGCCCAGAGGGATGAAAGAGTGAATTCTAGAGTTCAGGAGAAGGGACTAGACTATGTGCTGTGTAAGTTGGTGTGGTGTGCACCCACTGAATTGTGGAAGGAGGCGGGGAAAGCTGATTAGGATATGGGAAACCATGCCAGGAAGCTGGGATTACAGAGTTCAGGGATAGAAATTTACAGGCTTTAGCCAGGGAAGAAAGTGTGTCAGAACTTAATTTTAAATAACCAGCTAGTAAAGGACTTGCTTTGGAGACCAGGGCAAGAGGGAAGACAAAGTTTGGAATAGAAAAGTTATTTTTTAAAGCATTGCAGTAGTACAAATAAAAACTGACCATATTAAAGATGGCTCTTACTTCATACACTTGTACCACCAATGCTCATCCAATATAGACAGCCATGTACAACTGTGTTTTGCAGAGTGAGGTTTTCCTGGCAAACAGTGTCTTTTTCCTTGCTGTTTCTTAGACATTTTCATCTCCCTGTGCCCCAAATGTGATTCAACTACTACATATTTTGTTTTAACTTATCTCCTACTGCGATGGTGGTACAATTCAAAGCTATAGCAAATAATCATCTGTAGTCCGCTGTGATCTCCTGCTCATCAGCTACTCATGTTCTTGCTGTGTGAGAGTCACTAAGTAATTCATTTGATGAAAGTCTCCTTGTTCTTGGCAGATGTTTGAAAACTTACCTCTCTCCTTAAGGACTCATCCGAATGTACATGAACAGGATATCATTGCAGAACAAGAGTCCAGATGTGGACTCTCTTAGCCGCTACCCTTCTCTGAAGCTCCCACTTTCTGTCTTAGACATTGCCATCCTTCAAAGCTCCTGGACATCTCTAAAGAAAAAAAACTGTCACTATACATTCATTGCACAGTTAAATTACAAGTTCCTCTTACAAAGAGACAGTTTACTCTGAGAGGAATAAAGTTTCGTTGCAAAGATGAAAGTTCAAGGAATTATTTTATTTGGAAGGAAAATATTCCATACTAGTTTTATAATTTATTTTTCTGACTTTCTCTGTAGTTTCATCACACTAGTCCCTTGGGTGGCAATAATAATAAAAATAGAGTAATTAAAATTAAAAAATAAGATAGTAATAATAGCTATTATTATTTGGTTACATTTTTTACTCCATTCCCTATGCTTTCCTGAGGGAGTAACTGTTACTGGCTTTATATTACAAAACAATGTAAACTGCATGTACACGCATTAGGAATCACTGGACTACATTGAATTGTAATAGGAAATATGGATACACTCATATTTTACAGCTTATAAGAGATCAGGACTTTCTGGCTATTCCCTGTAGATCTCCAAATTAATTTATTGAGAAGTCTAAGATCCATGACTGTTATTACACTTTGAAAGACTGTTATTTTTTCTTCCTTTGATACAAATCATGATGTAGTATCTTGTAAGTGTAGTGTTTTAAAAATGCATTTCACAGACTCCCTCATTCTTTAGAGATTTATGTCCATGATATGCATGGTCAGGAATGTAGAATGGGCCTTTTAGAAGAAAAGTAGGTCAGATGGCTACATGTGCATATTGGGAAGAAACTGAGAGCTCCTTGGGCTCTTTTGAAGGGTGCTGTTTTAAAATACGGATTAGTCAAGGTTTCCAACCAGACACGCTTCAAACCATCATGCAATTTTAAACTATTCAGTGCTTATGGCAAAATTCTGGTCTTTTGATGTCGGCGAAGTAGTAGATATTTCATTGGAAAGTGAGGGAAAAATAGAGATGAAAACATTGGAAGACTTGTGGGGGAAGGGCAGTTCATTTTTCTTTAAGAAGTATTTCTTTCATCTTTAAGATATAATAATACAAAACAAATGACAAATATAATCACAACTAAACAATTCAGG
The DNA here is from genome assembly GCF_030435755.1 of Ochotona princeps. Classification (NCBI taxonomy): domain Eukaryota; kingdom Metazoa; phylum Chordata; class Mammalia; order Lagomorpha; family Ochotonidae; genus Ochotona; species Ochotona princeps. The sequence continues at coordinate 34,484,723 of NC_080832.1, read as the reverse complement.
ATCCATATAAGACTGTGATGTTAACCTTCCAATGATTAGAAAACAATCTATTATGGAAAATTTCAGATAGATGAAAAAATATATTGTCCATGGAATGCTTCAAGTACACATCATTTGCTTCGGTGATTATCCCTTGTCAGCTGTAATCTCCAGATGGTCCTTGTCCCCCATTGGTTTCTTTTGAGGCAAGTCCATCATCGACATATAATTTTGTCATGCACCTCTGACAATGATCTTTCAAAAACATAACTCTAACACAATTATAAGTTAAAAGCAATTATTGAGTTCCAAAATCAAATTTTAAAATAAGATACAGTGAAGATCAGCTAGCCTCCTGTTTTGTCCTTCTCTACTGAGTACATGTTCTCTTTAGTTTTTGATCATCATTGATGTTTTTAGAAACAAAGTAGATTATTTAAATAGTCCACTCAAAGGTAGTTTTCCAGCTTGTGTTTCTTAAACTCATCTTGCAATAACTTCCCCTATCTTCCCTTCCCCTTCCCTTCCTTTCTCCTCCTCCTCTTCTTCCCCTCCACTTCCTCTTCCCTTCTCCTCCTCTTCTCTCTCCCTCATCTCTCTTCCCCCTTTCTCTGTCCCTTCCCTTTCCCTAAGGATGATCAGCATATCTTTAGTACAGATTCCTAAAACAACAACTACTCATGTCATGTGCGAAAAATGATAATACTAATAGCTATGTCTTACATTCAAAATTATTTGATGAATACCTTACCTGCATTAGTAAGTATGTAATTATGTAATATGTAACAGTTCTTTACTATAGGATCTATTATCTTTAACAGACATCCAAACTATGTTAAGAAAAATTAGGTAATTACCCAAGGTCAAAATCATGCAGCTGTAATTGAAACAGTAATTGGAATTGGTAGTCTGTAGTGCGTGTTTTGTTTGTGTATTTTTGTTTGAGGTTGGTGGGGAAATGAATTTGTTGAACAAATGAAGACCAGTTCAGTGCTCTACAGGTAATTTGACAATAAAACCTCATGGTCTCAAGGCAGAGCTAAGTTACATTTGACATCCAGATAAAATTGCTGGCAGTACCATCTTACTTTCTCAAAAGTCACATCACTTATGGGTAGAAGAGGCTATAAACCTGTGGACAATTTATTAAGTGCTTTTAAAGTACTTGAAAACATTTTGTAAAAGAGTCTCCTTTTTCTTCCAGTTTGTGCAAATGTAACCACATATGTTTGTTGAAGAACCTTTCTCAACAATATATTACCATTATCATCACAATTTCTATTCTATTATTTGTCTATCTATCTATCCATCTATCTATCTATCCATCTTTTTATGATACAGTTCCATAGGCTCCGGAGATTTCCTTTATCCCCTCCCCAATTCCCACCCCCATCTAGTTCCTCTATATCATTACTAAAGTGTAGTTCTTCATACACAGTCATATGTCCATCATTGTGGGCATGGACAATGGCAGAGAGTCCAGCATCCTATTGTCAAGATATAGTAAGCAGTTGCATTGTAAGTCCATCTTTGTCTGGAAGTAGAGATGCATACTGCATTGTATTCTCACATCTGGATTTGTTAGTCTTCATTTCACAGTTACTATCCATCCCATTACATGGTAAGTCACAATGCAAAATCAACAATAGGAAGAAAAACAGAGATTTACAATGCCATGAAGTTAAATAACATGTTACTGGATATGACAGTCTCCATTACACAGCTACTGTACATCCATTTAGATGAAAAGCTGCAAAACAAAATCAACATCAGGAAGAAAAAAGAAATTAACGCCACCATGAAGTTAAATAATTTGCTACTGAATTACTAATGTGTAACTGAAGAAATGAAAATCAAGAACCTTCTTAAAGAAAATGATGCTTCTGTATTATCTATGAGTCATTGATTATTTAGTCAGAAGAAACTGTTTTGAAGAGATGAAACTAACAAAACAACATCACCAAAATCCATGAGATATAGTTTCCGCTGATTTTTATTGAAGTGTGTCTCTTCTAGACAATAAATAGATGGGTTTTGTTTTTTAATCCAGTCTACTAACCTATGATGCTTGATTGATGAGTTCAAGCCATTTACATTCAGGGTTAATATGTATGGGTGGTACTTTGGTCCTGTCATTTTAGGAATGGGTTATTCATTGGTTTAATCTTCTGTTGTCATTTTACTGGGATGTTCCTCACATTAGCCTTTGATTTTGTTGGGTGCTATTCCTTTGTAAAGAGAACATCTTGAAGTATTATTTGTAGGGCAGGTTTGGAAGAGGCAAATTCTTTTAACTTTTGTTCACTGTGGAAGAATTTTATTTCATTTTCAAAGACAAAAAAAAAGCTTTGCTGGATATGTTATCCTAGGCCGACAATTTTTTTTTTTTTTTGCTTTAAAATCTGGAATATGTCACTCCATTCTCTTCTGGCCTGTAGAATTTCCTGTGAGAGATCTCCTGTGAGTTTAATTGGCATTCCTTTTGACTGATTCCAATTGATTTTTTTCACGTGCACATTTAAGGATCTTTTCCTTATGTTCATTTGAAGAGAGCTTGATTATCATATGTCGTGGTGAAGATGGCTTTTGATCAAGCCTGTTGGGAGTTCTGTGACCCTACTGGATGTTATTTCCCAATTCTTTGTCTAGATTGGGCAAATTTTCCCTTATTATTTCATTGAGTATACCTTTAATCTTAGTTTCTCTTTCTGCACCTTCTGGGACTCTCATAACTCTTATATTAGGCCTCTTAAAAGTGTCCTTCAATTCTTGAATACTTTTTTTGGCCTGATCCAGCTCTGTTTCCAGCTTTTTGTTTGCTTCCCCTGGTGACAGGAAATATCTTCCAATTCTGAAATTCTTTCTCCTGCTTGCTTCATTCTATTTTGGAGACTGTCCACTGTACTTTTAATTTGCACTACTGTGGTCTTAATTTATGCTGTATCAGCCTTGATTTGCTTTATTGCTGCTATTTCTTGTGTAGCATATTATGTTCTTTGAACACTTATGTTCTTCTCATTGCTGATCAGAAGCTTTAAAATGAGTTTTTTGAATTCTGTGTGCCCCATTTTCTCGATGTCCTTTTCAGTTAACTAGGAGGTTGGCATAGGGTTTTGTTCCTTTGTAGGGGAGTTTTCAGTAACATTGAATGTGCCTTTGTCTCTTCTTTTGCTCTTGGTCATTGTACTTCTGGTTATCATATTCTTCTCCTTGGAACAGGTTTCTAATCTGTGTCACCCATGGGTCTACAGTTTGATTTAACTTATCGCAGTTGGTACACAACTCTTTGTTTGCAGCCAGTTGTGCTACTCCTTCCAGCAAGTTCCAGGTCTGGGTTCTTATGTTAGATTTTCACCAAGAACTCCATAGCCCCAGCTCCTGGCTCAGCACTCTCTACCTCCTGTGATATAATGCTGAGGCTGCACCATTGTCTCTGCAACCTTTCTCCCACTTCCATTTGGAGCAGGTCCCACGATTAGGGAGACACCAGGTATCCTATGTAACTAGGCTGTCGGTCGCTCTGATCTTGTCGGAACCTGTTGGACGTTAGGTCTGGATGCCACATGGACCTATTATGACCCGTACAATGCCATAGTCGATATTATTTTCCTGCGGGACCAGTGCAACCCACGGAACTCAGTGAGTTCTCAATAGCTCAGCACATGCGCAGTTCACTGTTGTCCCCTACAGTCCTAAAACTTTTGCCACAGTGTGCAAAATGGCACCTGATGTGCCACTACTAGAGTTCTTGATCTGCTGGCTCTCAGATCTGAGGGTTACCCAGACCTGTCTTTCGTAGAACCTGTAGAATGCCACATTGCTGCAGTTCATTGAGTCAGAAATGAATTCACTCCCAGCTCAGCACATGCTTAGTCCTTTCCCTTGCCTTTGCCTGCCTAAGCAAAATGGTGCCTAATTCGGCTCTTGGGGGCTGATTGGGCTGTGAAATCCACCCTGTTCTTGCACTGCCCATCTGGGATCTGCTGCTCTGTCTCTGCTCCAGGTCAAATCAAACGGTCCAGCAGGACAGATGATTCTGTATCTGGGTTCAGCTCCCAAGCTCGCAGTGAAAGTCCCTTCCCACCTGGTTGCTGGTGGAGTTGCGGCTGCTGGTGGAGTTCAGATGGCTGCTAGCTGAATACTGCTGGAGTATCAGTCACTGCAGCACTGCACCATTGTGTCTGCTGCTCTCCTGTGTGTGTTAGTCTCCAGGTACCCTCTGCTATTGTTCTGTCCTCGCCCATTTCCTGGAATGTGTCCTCTCTGCTTCATCCTGATGAAATGCTTTTTCATTCATTTAAATGTGTCCTTACCCTATTCTGCCATCTTGATCCCCCCGACTATTCTTTGTTGTTTCAAAAGTCTCCTTTTTTAAAAAAAGATTTATTTATTTTATTGCAAAGTCAGATATACAGAGAGGAGGAGAGACAGAGAAGAAGATCTTCCGTCCGATAGTTCACTCCCAAAGTGAGCCACAACGGCCGGTGCGCGCCGATCCAAAGTCTGGAGCCAGGAACCTTTTCCAAGTCTCCCACACGGGTGCAGGGTGCTAATGCATTGGGCCGTCCTCAACTGCTTTCCCAGGCCACAGGCAGGTTGCTGCATGGGAAGTAGAGCTGCTGGAATTAGAACCGGCACCCATATGGGATCCCGGGGCGTTCAAGGCGAGGACTTTTAGCCGCTAGACCATGGCGCTGGTCCCTAAAAGTCTCCTTTTGTAAATTGAGGAAAGAGCATTGGAAACTCTAGAGAGTCCCAGTCATTGACCCTCTACCCAGGTAATATGGTACGGCCACGGCACTCTCAGTAGAGAAGTACCAGAGATAGTTATGGTGAAATTGTCCATTTATTAGCAACCGAGCTCAAGCCAGCATGGGGCAAATCCAGGGAAACAAGTCTCTGGGTAGTAATGATATTTCTATTGCTTATTAACATCTATTACAGATTATAAGCCTGGCCAATCGGTACAACTGTTATGTACTTCACCAGGTTACTTACATAATGCATTCGCATCCTGGAGTTGTGTATTTGCAAGACTATCACACGGTTACCATGAGATAGGTGTGGACCGGGATAGGAAGGGAGTGGAGGCACCAAGTTATTGGAAAGTACCCAAATTCCCAGTAGAGTATGAGGATGAGAGAAATACCCTGAGGGCCTCAAGCTTCTTGCCAAACTGCCTTGGTCCACTGGGGTCTCAATGTGCCATCAAAAGAACAGAAGCATCTCAAAGCTCTGCTGAAACCAAGGGTGGTAGTGGGTCTTGAATCTCTAGATATGCATCATAACCTTACTCTTGCTGCCCCTTGCATGCATATGCTAAGTAAACCAAGATCCATTCTGGCACTTGCTCGCCCACACAAAACACTGATTTCTGCCTCAAGTCTACTTTGTAGTAGCTAGGGAGAAATTGATGCTACTTACAATTGTAACTAAATTTTCCTATAGAACTTGAGTCCCTGGTATAAGTATCTAGGATGATAGACAAGAAAAAGAGCAGATTTTCCTCAGTGCTGACCTCCTGTTCCATACATTTTAGCAATATATGTGTTGCCAGGTGTTAGATGATTAGCTCCTGCAACAAACTCCCACCTCATAATGGTTGTAGTATGACCCCTAGTTATATTGTTGCCATTGAGGGGGAAGTGCATAATGCACTTACATGGCCTGAAAAGTTGAATCCAAGGCCACATACTCAAATTCATATGATGGACCCTGGTGCGGCAGCCTAGTAGCCAGATCTCACCTTGCAACTCCTGGGATCCCATATGGGTGTTGGTTCATTTTCCTGGTTGGCCCCACTTCCCATCCAGCTCCCAATTTGTGGCCTGGGGAAGTAGTAGAGGATGGCCAAAACCCTTTGGACCCTGTACCCACATGGAAGACCTGGAAAAAGCTCCAGGCTCCTGGCTTCAGATTGGCTCAGCTCTCGCTTAATGGTCACTTGGGGAGTGAGCCAGGAAATGGAAAATATTTCTCTGTTTCTCCTTCTCTCTGTAAATCTGCCTTCCCTATTAAATAAGTAAGTCTTTAAAAGAATCCATATAATGTCACTCTTTTCTTCAGAGATTTTGCCATCAATGTTAACTAGAATCTGCATTCTCAAACTCTCAATGCGAAAGGTCAGAGTGTGTACTTGTAGCATTGATAGTTTGGCTAATGCTCAGCCAATACTGACGTGATCCTAGTGATTGATATTTTAATATCTCTAACAGATGTGCTATTAGATAAAATTTCATTTGTATGGACAAATGTTTTACAATGGGAGTTTTAGTTGTTTACTATTGAACACAGCCTGGTAAACCAAGTCTTAGACAAAGAAATAGAAAAGTGTACAGCACTTATGGTACCATCAGCCCAAGAAAACAAGGGACTCAATCCTCTGTAAGCAACGTTACAGTGATTCAATAGTCAGTTACTACGATTCTTATAAAGTCTTAGAGTTTAGAGTGAATTAAGGGTAATTTTACTTTTGAATCTTTGAAATCACATGATTGAACAGATTTAATTCGTCATTTTTGTATGCTGTGCTCAATGTGGATTGAATGTCCTCTGACATGAGCCAAATAAATTAAAACCCAGGCACTTAATTTAGAAAACTCAGAAATATCTTCAGGCTAACGATGTTAATTTAAGCAAGTCTGGTACATTCAATGCACATTAGTAGAGTAATGAGTAAAACTGAAATTTTGCATTCCTAATTAAATAAAAAATAGGATGAAGTGGTTATTTTAGAATAATGTGTGTCGAGTTTCTAGAATATTGGGTTGTCTGTCTTAAAGAACACATTCCATGAAGAAGCTGATAGTAATGGTTCAGGGATGTAAGGTGCTTAAAGATTATTATCTGGAAGATGTTACAGCTGCTATGGTAATATTTAACTCTAACATTGCTATTCTGTAATATTTAATTCAACATCTTTATTGATATTTTAATCTTAAAATATCTCTAAAGTGGCTGAAAATGGGACATGCTCCAACTTTCTATCAATGGTATTTGTGCTAATGGACATGCCTGTGAATATTCGTTTATAAAATTTAAATATCAAATGCATAACTGAAGAGAAAAAAGCATAGATGGTAAAAAGGAGAATGGTAATTGTGAAATAAGTGGTTTTAATTTCTTTCAAGTAGGATAAATCATGTATACTCCTCATGTGCTGAATTCAAGCAACATCACTTTACAAAATAAATTGCATAGGTGTTTCAAGCATAGATTTTGAATATGTGCTCAAGTGCTTGAAGTCTGTTTTCAAGATGAGCTGCTGGAAAAAGAGACACTTCCCTCTCTGTCTCCGTTACTAATTAAATGAGAAAATCACAACATTTGTGTTACAATGAGCCCAAAGATTTGCGACAAAACACCATAAGTGCCTGGCACATCATGGTTGCTCATAAATTCTAACATCTTTCATTTCTGTAATCAGGCTTTGTTGATAATTACAAAAAGCTCTTTGAATGGACAATTTGCTGAATAAAACTAACAGTGGGTGTAAATGTTCTTAGTCTTAAATTCCTGTAACAAAATACCATGAATTTAATGACTTATACATGACAAATTTTTCTCATTAATTTTTAAGCTGAGAAGTTTAAGAAAAGAATAAGGCTCAAGGCAGGCTCCAATTCTGTGAGGGACTGTGTTTTCCTTCTCAGATACTGTCTGTTTTTCTCTTCCCTCACATGCTGGAAGAGAACAGCCGACTTCTCTCATGCTCATTTTCTGAGGGCACAGATCCTACTGACAAAGTGCTGCGCTCACAACCTGATCACCTTCTCTTGGTCCTAACTCCAGCTACTTTCACAGTGCGGATTTTGGAAGTTGTGAAAGCTTTGGGAGTTTTGAAAGACAAACATTTAGAATCTATCAATTGTGCATTAGCTTAACATGCGCTTTAATTCTTTATTGAATCCTCTGTTATGACTGACAGAGTAAAATCAATAGGTCTATCTATAAAATATCTAAAATGAGTATGGTTTTGTTTCAGAGTCTTTCATAGGATGTAATATGTTGGCAGCTTTTTCTGTGTTTTACGATTTAGGCTGTTCTACTTCAGAACAACAATTTAAAAAAACTGATTTCCTATTACAGCCACTAAGGATTCACTGAAAGTAGGATTATTTTTTAAAATTAATTATTACTGGTTTAAAGGGAGTCATTTTATCATAAGTAAGATAAAAAAACAACAAACAGGGTATGGTGAAACTTCTCCTAAATGTGTACCTAACAAAGAAAACTTTCATTGTCAAATATGAATATGCATTTAGAGCCTGGCTTGTTGCCCAAGCTCCTAGTTTTTCTGTGTTTCAAGTTTCTGTTTTAATCAATCCTGAAGGTGGAAGCTCTTAATCCACAGCTAGGGGTGGTAGCACCCCGTGGATTTTTACAGGAAAAGAACTAAACTCTTTGTGGTTAGGTTATCAAACATTTACCAGTTTGCTAAAAGCCAAGTGCGTAACAGAAAGCTAGTTTGTGCTTTATTTTGTTTTCAAGTAGGTCACTTTCCCTCTCATTTATCTTGCTTTAATCAGAGAGTTCATTGTTTTTTAAAAAGCTTTTACCTGAAATACTTTGATAGTGTATGCAGCTCTGTAAAGCAAATTAAATAAAAATGGTTTTAGTTGAGCTCCAAGTGATGACTTTCAACACATAAATCACAATATTTAGTACTTCTTTCTGTTCCTAAAGAGAATATTGTAGTCAGCATGTATCCATATATTTAAAAATTTAAAGGATCATTTGACAGATCTTAGGAATACTGGTGTTCAGAAACTTTTAGTAATTATAAAGGGGACAGTATCCTTGTTATTTCTTGGTGTTGGATATACTATTGTGACTTTTATCAGTTTAAATATCTGTAAACATAATTTTAATTGGATTTTGATTTTTAAATTAAATGATTGGGATCTGGGGTATTGCATTTCTGGGAAATGTCTGTTTTATTCCTTTGCTTATTTTTTATTCAATTGGATCATTTGTTTATTTAGTTTTCGTATTTCTTATGAACTCTTTGCCAGACACACAGTTTGCAAAATTTTCTGTATTTTGTCAGTTATCTCCTCAGGCTATTTTTTCTTTTTGCTTTGTGGAAGCTTCTTAATTAAATGTCTTGAAGTGTTTTCCTTAATTTTTTCTTTAATGGTTATAGTGTCAGTCTCATATTTAGATCTATTTATTTTTGATTGATTTTTAGATATTAGTGTCCCTAGCACCATTTATTATGAAATTGCCCTTGATCCAGTGTATGTTTTTGGCAATTTTGTCAGTGCTCAGCTAGCTGAGGCTGAGTAGCCTCATTTCTAGGGTGAGTGTCCTATGGTGCTAGGGATGCTTTTATGGTATTTGGTTTTAATAGATCTGGGATATGTCTTGCAATCTGATACATCCCCCATTGTTCTTTTTGTTCAAGATTGCTTTGGCTATTTGAGGTACGCTGTACTTCCATATGAATTTTGTCCTGATATTTCTAGTCCTGTGAATGAATGTTGCTGGTATTTCATTGCATAGTATGTATAAGTCACTTGGAATAATGTGGAGTTTTAACCTATTTAATTTTTCCCATGCATAAACCTGGTTGGTTGTAATGGGTTGACTAATAGTTTGAATGTCCCCTGAAAGTCCTTGTGTTAGGAGTTAGATTTTCAAGGTCAGTAGATTTTGTTCATGGTTAATGGATCAAGAATGAATGTTTGATCCAATCGTGGTATCTGCTGATAGGGCCTTTGGACGTGGTTGGTATGGCTTATGATGCTATAATAGAGTCCATGATTGAATTGTGATAGCTTTATAAAGAGAAACAGATGGGCATTAAAAAAAAGAGTGTGCTGCCAGATGCCTGAACCAATAGTGCAACTCAGTCTTGGATTATAACTCACCAAAAGTATAGACCAAAGTGAATATTCTTCCTCATAAGTAGCTCCTATACGGCATTTAAAAGTAGTAGAAAGCTGATTAATGCAATGTTCTGTCCATTTTTGTTTTACTGGTGTTTTAAAATTTTCACTGTAGAGGTATTTCATACCCTTGCTGAAATTTCCTCCAAGTCATATTATTTTTTATTGCTGTTGTAACTAAATCTGCTATAACAGGGGAAAGATAGATTGGAAAGTGAAAGCAGATGTCTGCACAACCAAAGCTGGGCACACCAAAGCCAACAGATGGAAACAGCTTCTTGAGACATTCACCTGCTGTCTCCTAGGTGTGGATTATCAAGAAGTTGGGATCAGGACTGAAGCCAGGATTTGAATCCACTCTGAGGAAACTTGCACACAGCTCAAATGGCATCTTTATGATAAGATCCAATCCAACCTCAACCTATTGCTCTAAACTTCTTAGTATTGCTTTTTTTGTGTCAAGGTTATATTTGCATTAGTTATGAGGAATCCTTAAGTTTGTGTTTTGATTTCTTAAGTGATTCATTGTTATTTTGTCTCCATTTTTTATAACTTCTGAAGTTTTCTTTGGTATTGGCTTTCACTTTTTATGCCATTTTAGTCAGAAAGAAAGAAATTTTAAACTGTTGACACTTACTTTGTGGGTTAATATTTAGTCTGTCCTAGAGAATGTTCCATGACCTGATGAAAATAAATGTTTCGTCTACAGCTATTGAATCAAATACTGTTTAAATATCTGCAAGGTCCACTTGATATTGTTTAGCTCTGATGCTTTGGTTTTCATCTGGATGATACATCCACTCATCAAAGTGAGGTGGTGTCTGCTGCTGTTATTATTGTACTATAGCTTCTACCTCCTTTTACATCTATTAACGTGTGCATTATAAGCTTTGATGAAGCCACATACATTTGTACTTGTCATATCTTCTTGTATTGATCAGTTTAGCCATTATATTATGGATTTTCTTGTCTCTTTTTGTAATCTTTGCCTTAAGACTTATTTGTTTTCTTTCTTTCTTTGTTTTCTTTCGTTCCTTCCTCCTTTCCTTCCTTTCCCTTTCCTTCCCTTCCCTTTCCTTTCCTTTCCTTTCCTTCCCTTCCCTTCCCTTCCCTTCCCTTCCCTTCCCTTCCCTTCCCTTCCCTTCCCTTCCCTTCCCTTCCCTTCCCTTCCCTTCCCTTCCCTTCCCTTCCCTTCCCTTCCCTTCCCTTTCCTTTCCTTTCCTTTCCTTTCCTTTCCTTTGACATAACTTCATTCAGTCTTTTTCACTTTCATTGTATGACTACTGTTATTGGTGAAGAGTAAAGGCAATGTATCATTGATTCAAAAAAGAGCATAACATGACCAAAAGAAAAAGTGAAAAATAAAGAGCATATGAGGAAAAGAAGGAAAGGCAGAGGGAGAGAAATAATATTGCATTCTTAGAATTATATCTGTGAACTAAAATAAAAATTTGAAAAAAGCTCAAAGGAAAAAGTACAGAATGAATAAATCAAAAATATACTTCATTTATGGGACATCTGAAATACAGAGCCAAGATAACATTGGGGTTTTTTTTTAAGCATTGTGTGGAACAAGCAAATATGTTAGGAAGTAAACTTAAATAGTATGTAGGGAAAATGGCAACTTTTAGCCTATAATCATTTTTAAAAATATATATAAAGGCATTTTTATAGAGAAGGAGAGACAGAGAAAACTCTTGTGTCCTCTGGTTCACTCCCCAAAGGCCAGAGCTGAGCATATCGAAAGTCAGGAGTCAGGAGCTCCCTCTGATTCTCCCATGTCAGTACAGGTGTCCAAGTCTTTGGTCCATCCTCTGCTACTTTCCCAGGCCACAAGCAGGGAACTGGATGAGAACTAGAGCTTCCGGAATAGGAACCAGCATCTCACAATGGCAGAGTGCCATGACACTACAAGGTGGAGGATTAGCCAGTTTAGCTATTGCATAGGTCTTTCGTGTGCTTTTAAGTATATGACTGTACTATGTTGCAAAGAGAATGTTTTAAGTTCAGATCTTTTTGGGGTTCCATGGGCCTTTGGCCTTTTGTATTTGGATGTCTATATCTTAAAGTTTGGAAAATTTACAGCTATGGTGTCATTTATGTTTGTGTATGTGTGATCTATTTAAGAAATTCAAATATTGAAAAGATTAAGTAGTAAATATTTTTTTCACTTAATGATTTCCTAAAGATGGGTGCCATTTACATTCTTTTCATTGATATTTATTCCTGGATTGCTGGACTGTTTCGTAAGACCTATCGTTTGTTTTAACTTATGTTTATTGGGCTTCTCTCTCTCTTTTTTTTAACGTGATGTTTATTTAGTTGGTCAAGGTGGAAGTTTCTAGGGTTAGGGATAAGTAGGTGTGATCATTGTTTCCAAACTTTCTTCTTCCCATTTCTGGAGGAATGGGCAAATGCAGGAGGGGCGGGAGCTGTACCCAGCCTCCCAATCATCCAAGTACCAAGGATGGGCAACAGCCACCCAATCTCAACCCAGGATCCCAACGTGGTGGACTCTCCAAGGGTTCTGCCTAGATGAATGTGATAGTTCTAAAATGCTGTCAGTCTCACTGATCTATGGATGAGGAATACCTTCCAATGTCCATTGGGTTACATAGTCGACTTTAGTGTCTCCATTCGCCCAGATATTTGCTGTCATCATTTGGCTGGGGTAGTTCATAAGACCTATATTAAAGTTCAGATAGTATTGTTTAGTCTTTTGAACAGCCTTTTAATTGTGTTTTAAATTTGCCTTATTTCTTAATTTCCAAAATTTATTTTTGTTAAGTTTTTTTCCCCTGATTTCATTCAACTGCTTGTGTTCTCTCATGTCTGAATATCCTGATAATCATTCTTGTGAGGCCTTTATCATGTATTTTATCAATATCTTTTTCTTCAGATTCTGTTACTAAAGCATTACTCTTTTTTTCAGGACATCATGTTGTCTTGTGTCTTCATATTTCCTTTGTCCCTGTGTGTGATATTTGTACTTCTAGTCTATCAGAACTAGTCACTTTCCTGGTGAAAGGCTTGTGTCCAGAGATCTGTCTTCATTTGGCTTGGTTTGACAGAATGTTTTAGCTCAATTTCCATGCATCATTTTCCACATCAATTAAAAGCTGTGACAAGGAGTGTATCGGGCACTTCTAACCAGGGTATTTGGTCTTGTTAGCTGCCTGTGGACCAAGGATCATGGTCATTGGGTTGCTAATTCTCAGTTTTCTCTGGGATTGTCTGGGAGGTATTGCTGCATATCGCTTTTGTGAAAATGTTGCTCTCCCTCAGTACAGCATTGTGAATTCCCACAGTGCCAGTCTTAAGTTTCTAGGCAATGCTTTGTAACCCAACTATTTTTTTTCTTTCCCTGATCAGACAAATATTCTTTATCATAGTGCCTGAAATTGGGTAAAACTAGAGTAAATACTCCTATGGCCACCAATGCTTCAGGTTTCTACAACTAATTACAGATGATGCTGACCAGTGTATTTGTACATTTGACTGAGGTTAAAGATCTCTAGGTGAGACCAGGACAAGTCCAGGGTTTCACTTCATAAATGTGGTCTAAGTGAATGAACTATTAGTATCCACTGGTGGTGATTTTACCAATTCAAAGATAGCATGTATTCACTTTGGAATCCTAATTCCTCACTTCATTTCATCAATTAATTCACATTTGGGATTAGAGTGGTGAATGCATTCCCTTCACCACCAAGACTGATTATGAGCTGGCTTGAAACATGAGCATCACAGTTCCTGGTCTCACCCTTTCTTAGGGATGTATATCCTGCTTGCAGGAGGTTGGGCTGATGGAGGCTAAAAGGCATGCATCCTACCATAATGCAGGCCGCTCCCTAATGCCAGCACAAATTGAGAAGCTGCATCTGGGATTACTGTCAGTGGGTAGAAGTCTTTTATCTATATTTGGTTCTGAGTCTCACTGACACTGACTGTGGAGCCAAAGTTCCTAGTCTACGCTCCTGTCCTGCTCTGAAGAGGTTGGCATCTTTCTCTGCTGATATTTGAGCAAATGGTGGTGAAAGTGGTCCCTTGGGTTCGCAACTGAGCAGGAATACACAGGCTCAATCTTCAGGAATTGGCCTCATAGCAGTGGTTAAATTCGAAGGCAGCTGATTTAGTTCTGGGTGTTAGGTTAACCGTATTTAACCTGTGTGACTTGACGTAAAAGCTGGTGAAGCAGGGATATGCCATCTCTCCTTCCTTCTCCAGGAGGTCTGTTATTAAAAGCACACACGGTGATCTCTCACATGGCTTCAGTGACTCTTGAGAAGAGGACTTGATGTTTGAATAACGGCTTATCGAGGTGTCTCTTTGGCAGAGAGGACACCTATCAGAATATCTGACTTGACCATCCTTTCCCTCTATCTACTTGCTAATTTTTTAAAAATAACAAGCAACAATAACAATCTATGTATTCGAGAAGCAGACAGACATGGAAGCACACAGAGAACATGTCTGCACCCCCTATCTAATGTTTTCTCCCATCACGATTTGGGCTAGGTCAGGCTAACTCTGGGAGCCAGGAACTTCATGGCAGAACCTGCTTCCTTTCACACTCACTGCTGCCTTCCGGAGTTTGCCTTGGCAGCAATTTGGAAGTAGGGGCTGTGGCCGTGAATTAAACCCACATTCTTCATCATGAGGCATGGTTGTCTTGACTGGCATCATAATCACAACACCACAACACCTGTAAACTTCAAGAGGAAACCTTGTAGATGAAACTCACACGTAGACATGAAATCTGTTCTACAAAATAAGACTAACATTGCATGTCTGATGAGAAGATTTATTTAGACAAATTAATCATTAAGATTTTAATTTTCACAAACACTGGTACATTCAATTTTTCACCATCTATCAATAGAACTACCTCTCAGATACATTGCAAAATCTTTCTGTGGATGAAATCATTTAACCTTGAAGGTACCATAAATTATTTATAGAATAACAACCTCATTTTTACACACATTCTGATCTTGCCAAAATTTTTTTTCTCACTGAAATTCTCAAAATAGTAAAGCTTTTTCCACATGAAAATATTACTGACCTGTTAATTATATCTACCAGGAATTTATTTCCACTGTAGGTGAGATTCTGATATAATAATAAATGAACAGTGACTTCTCATAAATTTGAGTAACACAGTAGTTGCTGTGCCTATGTGTTGTTAGGCAACTGGAGAGTGGGTAGGAAATTTAAACTCCAGTATAATATGTATGTTAGATATTATATGTGCTATATTGAAATTACATCAGAAATGTCATTATATGCTAGTCATATATTTCTATTTTTGTTTATGTGAGTTTCACAATATATGTGCACAAAACTACTGTGCTCCCTTGCTGCTAATTTTTTTTTAAATATACGTACTGTTATGGCTGATTGTTTTAATTACAAGAGAGAAAATAAGTAACCCTTATTGATTTATATAAGCTATACAAAATAGGTGCTTGGAGAGATACAGGCAGTGATTTTGAGTAAGATATAGATGGGGGAAAAAGGACTAGTCCCTTAGTTCCGCCTGGCTTTCCTCATTTAGTAGTTATAATTAATGGATACATACAGAAGAAAAGTTAGCAGGGTTCTTAATCACAGGGAGATATTATTAAATGTCAAAACTGTGGACATTTGAATTAATATATAATCAGCTTGAACAATAGTATAATGTTTAAGAAACAGAAAGGCCCTTCCTTTCAGTGACTGATTTACACTTGATGTCTGAAGTGATTTTATGAATTCATGTTAAGAGTTAAACGTTAAGTGGGTGTCACAAACAAAATCATTAAATATTATAGCAGAATAGCTGAAGAATGAAGCACATTGGACTGTGACAGCTAAAACTTCTGAAAATTGAAGGTCTAAATCAAAAACGGAGTTTAGGAAACTTTGTAGAATGATAACCAAGCTGCTCTTTTCTAAGAAGAAAAGGTGAGCAAAGCAAGGGCCATCGGGTTTTACTATAAAGGGGACCTTAAGAAGTGGGGGGTTTGCATCACTATGGCAGCTGAGTTTACAGCTGGCTAGATGGGCCCGATTTGTGAATAAGGATGTTTTCAATATCATGCCGGCATCATCACACTGTCATGGAAGACATATGTGGAGTTTATCATCTCTGCAGTATCACTTTACAAAATCATGTGTGGAAACATGACAGGGATAGATTATGATACACTTGGAGTTGGCTATATTTCCAAGTTTGTTTTGTACTTTGAATCATTATCTAATGGAAGGTTTTAATTTCTTGATTTGTGGTATTCATAGAAGATTTCATTGATGTGCTTTCATCCTGGAAACTGATGGCAAGGTTGGATATAAATTCTGTGTGTTTTCATCATTCCTTTTGAATGCAATTTCTTGTAAGAATCTTAATTATATATTAGTATAATATTAAATCCAATCAAAATTTAAAGAAAATGAAAAAGTATATGATGGATTTTTTAAAGTTTTTTTTTAATTGTAAAATCAGATATACAGAGAGGAGGAGAGACAGAGAGGAAGATCTTCCACCTGATGATTCACTCCCCAAGCAGCCACAATGGCTGGAACTATGCCGATCTGAAGCCAGGATCCTGGGGCTTCTTCTGGGTCTCCCACATGGGTGCAGGGTCCCAAGGCTTTGGCCATCCTCAACTGTTTTCCCAGGCCACAGGCAGGAAGCTGGATGGGAAGCGGGGCTGCCAGTATTAGAACCAGTGACCTTATGGGATCCTTGTGCATGCATAAAATATCACTGACTGCCACACACCAGTCCACATGAAAGCTATGGCTGTGGGCCTGTCTGGCAGCGCTAGATTCCCTTACCTGACTGAGTGTCAGAACAGGGCATGGGTCACATTAGGCAGTGTCATGACACTAACAAGCACATAAGAGAACCAAATCTTGGGGTAGATTCTGCAGGGGATAAATGGGCCCAACCTTGTGGAAATACAAGTCCCACTGGTTAGCTTAAGAGTGGTGATGGGTTGAGTTAGGAGTGACCATGGAACCCACTGACATTCACGGGTGCTGAGGCTGAAACAGGCTGGGCAAATTCAGGCTATAGCATCCGCAAGTGCATTCTACCACAGCGTGTGTGGCAGGCCGGGCTGCAACATCCTCCAGTTCCTATAAAGCCAAATATGGAGTGCAAACTATGCTAGGCAAGAACCTAGTACTTGCTGGAGGATGTGAGCTCTGGGTCAGGGAGTAGGCTGAGCGGGGAGGAACCTGTGAACTTGGGGAACCTATTGGGGGTCATAGCTCCTGCAGATGAGCACATGTTTCAGGCCTGGGTGTTGGGCAGCCTGAGCAGGGTAACTCCAACTCTTGGCTAATGTGTGGATTGGCTTTGGAGGGGGGCAACCGGACAGACTGAGTTAATCTTACCCTACCAGCAAGAGCAGAAACCAGGCTGGAGCACATGTCAAGCTCAATTAGGTTGTCATACCTACCAGGCTGCATGAAACTGGGAGGGGAGCAGACAGAGCCGGGCCAGGTTTCACACCCGCCAGCGGGTGGTAGGACTGGGTTTAGGCTGGGCCAAGCCAGACTACAGCATCCAAAGGCAAAGGTCATGACAGGTGAGGAAGTAGGCCAAGCTGAGTCAGAGCAACCACTGCCATGTTGCAAGATCTATAGCTGAGAACACACCTAGTTGGGGAGCTAAGGGGGTGCCCTGGTTGGATTGTGGTTCCCACTGGTAAGAACGATGCTGGAATGGGAGCCACCTTCTGGTCTGGATATGGCTGCAGCGTACCTTGGCACAAGTGTGGACTGGGGCTGAGTGCACTGAACTGGGTTAGACCTCCGCACCCACATGAGGACCAGGGTAGGTGTAGGATAGGATTTTGTCCCTGATGAGCTGGATGTGAACTGTGTCTGTGTGTGGACCAGGATAGTCTGGGCTGTAACACCCAGTAGTAAGAACTGGAATGAATTGAAGGCTGGTCAGGAAAAGCTATTGCTTTTGCTAGGTCAGGAGGTTGACTGAGTAGGGCTAGCCCATGGACCCATCCGTGTGTGTGAGATCTGGCTTTGGGAGAGGTTCTTACGGAGGAGCCTGGGAAACTGCTCTGCCAGGACTCAGTCCATGCAGGTGAGTACAAGAACCATGATAGGAAGCAGCCTAGACCAGGCCAGGGAATGGTACCCAGCGGCATACCCGTTGGCAAATCTGAGCACCAGAAAGGAGTGTGGGTTGGGCCAGGTCCGGTCATAGCACACACCAGTACACATGAGGACTTGGACTGGGTGCTGGCTGGACTGAGCTGGGCTGGGCTTTACCAACCAATAAGCTGAGATGGAATTGGGGGTGTGCCAGGCCAGGCTACAGCACCCACTGGCAAACACTGAAGCGAGACAGGCCATGCTAGACCAGGCTGGGGTGCCCAACCAGCAAACATAAGACCCTGAGGGAGGGGGCAAAGCAGCAGGGTGAATGTGAAGGGCTCCCTTGCTGGACCACCACCCCCACTAGAGAGCGTGAGTTGGGATGGGGGCAGACCAGACTAGGCTAGGCTACATCAGTTGTGGGTCTTATATGAGCTGGAACAGGGAAAGACAGGTTTGGTTGACTGTTCGTGCTGGTGCAAGCATAGGTCAGAATGGGTGTGGGTTGATTGGGCTCTGCCACAGCATCAGCTAGCACATGCTGACACAGGAGACTAATTCTGTCAAGCCAAACTGCAGAACCATCTGGAGAGTGCATTATCTGGGAATGGGAGTGGGCACAGGAGGGAAACAGTGGGTATCTCCCTCCTGGGGTGCCACTCTGTCTGGTGAGCATGAGAACCAGGACTTGGGCAGGCACGGCTAGAAAGAGAGTGGCACCTGTTGGCAGGTTTATGGGCTGGATAGTGAGTCTGGTTGGGTTGAACTAGGCTTCAATACTCATTGATAAATATGAGAGCTTAATGGGATGTGGGACAGACTGGAGCAGTCTGCTGTACGTACTGACAAACATGGAAACCAAAGCAGGGGCTGGGCAGCTCCCACTGGTTTACATGGCCAAGTGTGTGGTGAGAAGGATTGGGATGGGCTCCAGGACCCTTTGGTTTGTGTAGAAGAAGAGGCTGGAAGCAGAACTGACCCAGCAATTGCAACCACCAGAATATGCATAGGCTGATAGGGATGATGGACTGTACCGGATATTGTACTGGCAAGCACACCCAAGAATCTGGTCTTGGATCACTTCAGATGAAGTTTCTTTGGGTACCCCCCAATCTAACTGCCAGACTCAGAACCCCAACCATGAAGAATAGTACAGGTTCCATGTTCTGATCATGGAATGCGTGTGTCAAAGCTGAGCCTTCTCAGAAGCTCAGACAGAACAGTGATCAGCATATCCAGGTGCACATCAAGAATACGGTAGTACACTGGAGCCTGCGGAGGACACCTGATACCACAGAAGAGGACAGAACAAACTGATCAGCTAGCCCAGCCAAATGTTGTCAGTAAAAATCTGGACAAGTGGAGACACTAAAGTGGACTATGTCAGTCAGTGGATTCTGAAAAGATTCATCGTGCTTGGAATGTCCAGATTGGCAGCAGTTCAGAACAGTTGAACTATCAAAACCACTTGAGCAGTGCCCTTGGAGCATGCCCTGCACTGGGGACCCTGCGGTGGTTGGGAAGATGGGCTTGGCTTCTCCCTTTTTCTCTCCACTTCCCCCAAATTCAGGAAGGAAAAAGAGAATGTGGAAACAATGGTCTTACCCACTTTTCTGTAGCCATTGACTCTTTGTGCCCTAATCAACTATGAAAACTTTAGCAGGAAGTAGTTTTCTTTTTCTGTCTTATGTTGGGTAAAATTGTTAGAGAGCACTACGTATAGTGGTGACACTGAAGCAGACAGAGGATGGTATAAGGCCAAGCAGGTTTGGAGGTAAGGCCAACAGGCAACGTGAGAAAAGCATGAAGCACAACAATGGGAGGGATGAAGGACATTGGGAATTCAAGGAACGGATTGGCTAGTCTGATGAAAGTGAAGTCACAGAGGGGAAAATAAAATGAATCGGGTGAAATTTAAAAATCCACGGGATGTTGAAAACTAGACAATCAGGATAAGCAGTTTAGATTTTATGATGCGGCTTAAGCAAATTAATAGTGGTTTTCTTAAGCGGATATCAGTGACACAGAATTTTATGAATCATAAAATCAATAATGAGGAAGTGATGGCAGGGGAAGGATCCCTGAGTTCCTAGAAACAGGGTCTAAGAATAAGAGAGCAGGAATTCTGGGTAAGGTGAATGCCAGTGTTAGGGAAGAGCCTAGAGAGTGAGTGCCTGCAGTGAAGATGAGGGGAAGAAGTGGATGAATAAAACAAAGGCCTCAACACTACGAGGATCACATAGTGGATTTTATGTTTACTCCAGGGTACAAGAAGAAAGATGGTAGACTTCTAACTAAGTCTTCAATAAATGAGTAGTAGGTGGTTTTATGGCGACAGTGTGGGATACTGCCGCAACCCAGGCGATAGCAAATAGCAACAGTGAAGCTGGTCTAACTCCGTGAAAGGTCCATAACTTGCCCTTTACCACAACCTCAAATTCTAGGGGAATCTCTTGTAAGGGTGGGAGTGTATATCTCAAGAAAATTCTCTTACAAAATTAAGTCATTATTTCTCCTAGTGGTGCCTGGCAGTTGCAACTAAAATTATATATGTATATGCATATATTAGAAAGAATTTTTTAGAAAGAGATAGATGACTAAGAAGTAGCCGCCAAAAAGTGCCAAAGTGCAAGGTTGGTATGCTACCTCCAGAAAACAGTCACCTCCAGGTCTTGGCATTGTTGTATTATGTTTCCAAATAAGAGGACTGAGTATGGTACTCGCTTTCTTTTGAACAAAATCATATCCCAATATTCACTCACTTGAACTTACACACACACTTCATTTTGGGATAAATGTAAGACTGTGCTTCCATGGGGAAATGAATACTTTTGATTTTGTACATTGTTGACAATACATGTTGAATTAAATTCACAAAATTCTATTCTAAACTCAGTTACTTATGTTTTTTTTAAAAAGATTTATTCATTTTATTACAGCCAGATATACACAGAGGAGGAGAGACAGAGAGGAAGATCTTCTGTCCGATGAATCACTCCCCAAGTGAGCCACAACGGTCGGCGCTGCGCCGATCCAAAACCGGGAACCTGGAACCTCCTCCGGGTCTCCCACGTGGGTGCAGGGTCCCAAAGCATTGGGCCATCCTCGACTGCCTTCCCAGGCCACAAGCAGGGAGCTGGATGGGAAGTGGAGCTTCAGGGATTAGAACCGGCGCCCATATGGGATCAGTGCCTTGTAACAGAACTTGGTATCTTTTAACTTATTTCAATAGGTATTTCGTGTAAGAAACGGATACTAATTATAATTCATTGATATTTTTTGCTTTGATATCTCTTCAAAATAAACCCTTTCTTCAAATGAGTAGGCTCTTTAGTATGATTTAAGGTTTGTGAGCTTGAATGAGATTAAGCCAAACCAGTGCAAAGTACATGCAAGTGTTGTATAAGTAGCAAGCCTCAGATCTTACTTGCTAATGGAGATGCAGATAAAGGAAGCTCATTGGTCAGTATTTTATGATGAGATATTAAGTCAGAAATAACAAAAGCTGGCCTTCTGTACTTCACGCTGCCAGTTTTTCCTCTCAGAGCATACAGTGTATTGTCAGTAAAATGGTCTGTGTTGATTAGTTTGTCTTTCGTGTGTAGTTGATTCATCAGATGATGGAGATCGTGCTGGCATTTCATGCACCCTGTTATGGTATGTGGCTTTATGGGCTGCTCAGCAGCGGCACTGCCACAAAGTGTCACATTTT
Source organism: Ochotona princeps (assembly GCF_030435755.1). NCBI lineage: Eukaryota > Metazoa > Chordata > Mammalia > Lagomorpha > Ochotonidae > Ochotona > Ochotona princeps. The sequence goes on along the minus strand of NC_080832.1, from coordinate 34,463,036 downwards.
ATGGGCAGTTTTAAATCTAATGAAATATATCCTTGAGAAAATCCCTGTGCCATCTTAGTAGCTGTACAATTGAAAAATAAGAAGCTATGCACTCCACACAGGGTTGTTCAGGGTTGAAATCACGCACGATGATGACAACATGCTTATTTTGCTCTTACACGTAGTATCATTATCTGCACAATGGGGTACTGATGCTGCCTTGCAGGCTGGTATTAATCTTTGTGCCAAAGCTTGCAGAAACCCTGTGTGAATTCACTGACGTAAGCATTGCCTGTCCATCTTTTTGATTTTAAGATTACTCCTTTGGGGTATAAGGTAATAGAAGGCTGTTGAATTTTAGAAAAAAAATTAAAAGTTAGCAATGGCAAGAATATTCATGCTCTTCTAGTACTGAACAGCAAGGATACAAAGCCATGTGCTATTATACAAGAAAATTTAGTCCTATCATTGCCAGGCAATTTACATAATCCTATTCTTCTCATTTTACTAATGAAATACTAAATGATTTGCTGATGTTTGAATTCAGATTTATGTGAACTGAAAGGCATATTCTTAGCTGGTACTGCCGACAGTCTAACATCAAAGCAGATATCTTGATAATTTTTTTCCCCAAAAGTGAAGCAATGTTGATAAAATTTATGTTCAAGATTACCTAACCTTTTACTTTTTGAAAATAATTTTCTGTTTGGAGTTTTTATTAAAGATTTATTTATTCTTGTTGGAAAGCTAGATTTACAGAGAGATCTTTTATACAATGGCTCACACCAAACGGCCTCAACAGCTGGGGCTTAGCCAGTCTGAATCCAGTAGCTCCCTCTGGATCTTCCATGTGGATTCAGATGCCCTAGGCTTTGGGCCATCCTCCTCTGCTTTCCCAGACCACAAGCAAGGAACTAGATGGGAAGTCGAGCAGCTGGGCTATGAACTGGTGCACATATGGGATCCTGGCACTTGCAGTGGGGAGAGTTAGTCAGTTGAACCATTACACCAGCCATACCTTCTATTTGTTTGAAAGGCCTATTAATAGAGACAGAGAAAGAGGGGACAATCTTTTATACAATGGCTCACACCCTGAAATAGCCACAGCAGCTGAGACTAGGCCAGACTGAAGCGAGCAGCCTGGATCTCCACCCTTGTGTCCCATGTGAGTGACAGGGCCCAAGATCTTGTTCCTTTTACAGTTCATTTATGCTGCAAGAACAGGAAGGTGAATCAGAGTATTAAGCAAGCTAGGTTTATACCTCCATTCATAATGTGATTCCAGTGTTGTAGGTGGCGGCATAATTTGCTGCACCACAATGCTGGCTCCATGGTTTTTCCCAACTCTTTACATGTATCTGAAGTGGCAGTAAAGTCAGAATCTGTTGATTGCCAGGTGCTTGAGGAACATGAGAGATTATGTTTTGGATAGAATTCAGTTGTAGACATTCTTCAAATCACTCCTACAGAATCAACATGTTCTCCTGGAAAGTATTAGGGATGGCAGATGCATTGTATAGCTATAGCGCAGTGTGCACACTGCAATGTTATCCAAAGTGCTTTTTTTTTTTTTACAATAAGTACCTGATTTTAGCACTTCAAGCTGTAAAATAAACACCAACAGGAAAATACATTCATCCATATTCAACATGCCAGTATCTTTAAGAATCAATTGAGAATGACATCATGCCATTCAAGTGTTTCACCCCTACTGTCCATAAGAATTGGTCCTGTTTCTAGGCTATTTGATGAATATGTTATGGATGCTGAATTGTTAGTCCAATTAATATTCACTTGATGTATTTTTAAAAAGGTCTGGAAATGTTTGAGCTGCGTAGAAGTTAACTGCTTTCCCAACTTGTACACAGTCTCACAGTGAATATTTAGGAATCCTCTTTTTTTTTCCATAAGCATTTCAGAATTATGACCCAGATTCCTGGTTTTTCAGGAGTGTTGTGACTGGTTTTTCTCAAACTTTTGAGAAACAGTCTACATTTTGTCCTAATTAGAATACTTATTTTTAAAAGTCACTACATGCTTAATCCAAAAATCCAGACTGAAAATAGAAATGAGAATGTCTCTTTGAGAAGTGAAGACATTCTTTAAGAGAAGGTTTGAAATCATTAATTAACTATTTGACCTTTTGTGACTTTTCAAATGTCCATTTTCAAAAAAGATGAAAGCAGTTAGAAGGAAAAGACTATGAATGTTGATTCAGGGCCAGGGAACAAAAACAGTTTAAATTGCCTCTATACAGGTTCATGGATCACAAATGAGCACTTTTTAAAATTTAAACCCATGGATATGATCTTTCAGATACTGAATTCTGATAACTGTGGTTCCTACTGCCAGGCAGCTGCGTTCTGATTTCAGAAGATGACCTTCCCTAAAAGTTTTATAACTTATAAAATGCATGGCTCTGCAGAACAATTATCATGACAGGGAGTGTGCTGTCTTGATTATATGGTAGAGTTCTGTTTGCCATCTCTGTTTTTTTAAGGATGTTAAAGGTAAGGTTGAAAAGGTTCCAGCTGTTCTGCTTGTCTGATTGTAACAATTGATTCTAGTGTGTGGTTCAGGGTTTCTGTGTCACTCCGCAGCACCAAAAGACTGGCAGCTGTCAGAAATTACTGCAGGTTTCTTTGTCAGGACCAGTGTGACAACAAAAATGATTGAGACTTAAGCTGGCTACTGAAGAGGTTCGTTGAGAGGGTGTAATAATAGTCTCTTAATAGTTGAAGATGTTAATTCTAGGTGGTTAACCAGAATGAACTTTTCTATCTTGGGACAGACTTGTGTCTCATCCGTTTGGATAATAACCATCCATGTTCTGAAGCCAGGCAGTCTCCCTCCAGAAGTATACAGCAAAGAAATGTTCCTTACCAATCCCACAGGAAAGATATCAAAGCAACAATATTTCTTTAGTGTTCTGTCTCTTGGATTTAGGTGAATGGAGGATGCAAATCTGACAGTTTCTGTGGGAAACAGGTATGTGGATCGCAGAAATAATTATCACTATCAAGAAAATTCAGTCCTCCAGATGAAAGAGAGGTGTATTTAAACACTCCTGGTATATTTGGATGTTCTATGTTTTATTAAATTTGGAATAGGGAAAAGTGGCTCTGAGGTCATAATATGGAATTGACTGTGTCTGGTGTGTAATGATGTTTCACACTGAGGCAAGATAGAAACATTAAAACCATGAGAGGGAAGGAGGTAAAAAAAAAAAACCTAGTTTAAACCCATATTTATTTTGCTTTATATTATTTTGCTTTATACAAACCATCATATCTGATTGCCTAAATATGTTCTTTGTCTGAAATAAAATCTCAAAGCAATTCAGAATATGTTTGGGGTTGATGAATATTCTAGAACTAAAGCCAATAGTAGATGGAGTTTTATTTAGCATGTCTATTTCCTATGCCTAGTCCTCTACCTGTGCATTTCCGTATTCATTTATATGTATGAGTTTGTTTGTATTCATAGTGTGTCCATTAGAAAAGCGTATTTACTCATAATCCTGTAGGTCAACGTGGAATCTTTACTGTACATTTACTGTTCTTCCCCCCTTTTCCCCATGCTGTCACTAATGCAGCTTCCAAATCCAGGGCATTCCAAATCCAAGGACCACTTTGTGAAGAGTAACTGAATCAAGCACTTCCATCATTTTAGTGGCACACCTTACAACTACCAGTTGTTTCTTAGAGGACCAAAACCCGGCTGTTTGGGGCCAGTGGGTGAGAAATGGATGTACTCACCTCCCCGTTGGGAGCCTGGTGTAAACACCTATCTCCTTTGCACATGGATAATATTACTGTGATTTGTGATTTATGAGCTCATGTTTTTTCAGGCAGTGATATAATTATTTTAGCCTCTATCTGATGGATGGGAGTTGCTCTTGCACTGTGCACAGAGGACTTGTCCGCCAGTGAGTCTTAAAACATTGAAGGTGGCAGTGGTGTGCTCAACACTAAGGCTGGGCCAAGGAAACGATCTTCCTTAAGCTTGCTCTTGGCATCTTCCATTCGGAAAGGACCTGCTTCTTCTAGTGTTATTTATTTAGACTCTCAAGGTCAGTACAAATACCTCTCAGCAAAGTTGGTTTCTATTTTGAACTATTTTTGGCAGTTTCTCACATGTGCCTAATAAATTCATTTTCAGTGAAATGGATAGAAAAAAAAGGATAGTAAGTCTCCTCTATAGCCCTTTTTTTTCTTATATTGTGGCTGGTAACACCAAAAAATTGCAAAAATACAAAAAGTTTAATATTGTTGAATACAAGATATATATATATGTAACTTTTTTTTAAGAAGGCTATCTTTTCTAGTACAGCTTCTGTTGTTCGTGCTTTCGTAACCTACTCCTGAGGACTTGATGTCTTTCTGCAATGCTAAGATAATATTGTAGTTCAAAACATGGCCTTTCACAATCCCAAGGAAATATTTTATGTGATTTCTCACAAAAGAGATTTTTAGACATCTTTAAACGTATGTTGAACCTGCGTATGCCCTTACATAATATAGTTAATAATTGTAGCTGTTTCTGTGACATGCTCACAATACTTGTGGCTCGTATTGGAATTCAGTGATAACATCATGTCCTGTGACTTATTATTATTTACCTTTTTCTTTTAAGGTTTAAGGCTTTTATTTGAATAAAAATGTATCTACTTGATGTACTTTATATATGCAATTTTAAGAGCAAAATAATACTTCGCACCTCACCCTTGCTTCTTCACTCATACCTCCATTTCTTCCCCCTTTTATTTGAATTTTGACAATGACATAGTGGGATTATTGGGTCACATGGTAGACCTATTTTAAGATTTCTGAGCTATCTCCACATTACCTTCTGCAATGGTTGTACCTTTTTGCATTCGCACCAGCACTGGATTATATTAGGACACTTCCCCACACGCCAGCCAGCAATGCTCTAAATTAGTTATTCATGGTTGCGATTTTATTTATTTATTTATTTTTAAAGATTTATTTATTTTATTTTATTACAGCCAGAAATACACAGAGGAGGAGAGACAGAGAGGAAGATCCTCTGTCCGATGAATCACTCCCCAAGTGAGCCACAACGGTCGGCGCTGCGCCGATCCAAAGCCAGGAACCTGGAACCTCCTCCGGGTCTCCCATGCGGGTGCAGGGTCCCAATGCATTGGGCCGTCCTCAACTGCTTTCCCAGGCCACAAGCAGGGAGCTGGATGGGAAGTGGAGCTTCAGGGATTAGAACCGGCGCCCATATGGGATCCCGGGGCTTTCAAGGTGAGGACTTTAGCTGCTAGGCCACGCCGCTGGGCCCATGGTTGCGATTTTAACTGGAGAAAAATGAAACTACATTGTGGTTTCCATTTGTATTTACCTGGTGGCTAATGCTTCTTAGCTTGATTTGATTCATATTTTTCTATTTTTACATTTATTGCTTATGCTTCTAGGGTGTTTGTCAAAAAAGATTTTTCCATCTGCCAATGTCTTGCAGTGTTTCTGCTGTGTTTTCTAGTAATGTCATGGCTTCAGGTCCTAGCATTAGATCCTTTACCTTTTGTGAATGTATCTTTTATAAGGTGTAAGGTAAGAACCTTGTTTCATACTGCTGCATGAACAGATCCATTTTTCCCAAAACCACCGTCGAGATGCCCTTTCTCCGGGGAGTATTTTGTTTGTTTTTGTTTTTGTTTTTTAAGCACTTTTTTTAGAGATTAGTTGGTTATTGATACATGGATTAATCTCTGGGCTGTCTAAATTTGTTCCTTTGGGTTGTATGTACTTGTGCCAGTACCAAGCTGTTTTGATTATGACCAAACTGTAGTATGTCTTGAAATCAGCTTTGTGATGTCTCCAGCTTTTGTTTAGGATTTGCTTTGCATATCTGTTATGATCTCTGATGATTCCCTATGAATTTCAGGTTTGAGATCTGAGAAGAATGTCTTTGGCATTTTGATTGATGTTGCATTGAATCTGTGAATTGCTTTTGTTAGAATAAACATTTAGATGATATTCTTCTAATGCATGAACATAGAAGATTTTTCCATTACTTGGCATCTTGTTTGCTTAATGTTTTGCAATTTTCATTGTTAAGATCTTCCACATCCTAGATTATTGTGTGTTAAATATATATCCTACAACTTAACCAAATTGTCTTATGAGTTCCATAATTTCTTGGTGGAGTTCTTGATTTCCTTCTGTATGTGAGCATATTGTCTAAAAGAGGGGTAATTTGATTTCCTCCTTTATCCTTTGTAGATCATTTTTTTTTCCTGATCAATGACTCTGGCTAAACCTTCCTGAATGACTTTGGGTGAAAATGATGAGAGTAGGTGTCTGTCTCTAGTTCCGGATCTTAATGGAAGTGCTTCTGTGCTTCTGGCTTCTGTGGTGTCTCTCAAGCCAGTTTCCTGGCCTTTGCAAACTGTCTCCCAGGAATGCAGTTCCATCCCTTTTATTATCCTTCTATTATCAAAATCCACGCAACTTTCCCCTAATTCATTCATCTTAGGTCTGCTTTACCATTCTTTTTGTAGACAATCACAGACATAATTATTGTCATCACTCTTAATATATTTCTTCAAAACTGTTGCAATTAGAATGAAGATTAGCTTTATTATCACTATTGAAGAAAGAACCATACTGCAGATAAAGCATGGATATAGTTGGAGTATTTAGAACAATTTTTAAAAAATTAACCTGGACATACTTCCTTATGCTTGACTGTTTATGAGATACGGGCCTTTTTGATTTTTGTCTTTCAAAAGTATTGAAGTCTTATTAGAAATATCATTGTTTCATCCTAAAGGAAAATTGCTGTGATGATTTTTGTACATTGAAATAACAATATACTGCCTTGTATTTTGGTTCACCAAGGTGATGGTTTATAAAATGTAAATAAATGGTCCAGTGACAACATTAGTTAGCATATTAAATGATTACAAGGATGATGAAAAATCATTATAAAAACTGCTATGTTTGGTACTTAGTATAATTCTGTCTGTTGAAAGTATATATTGGAGATTGTTGTTGAGAATAGTGAGGCATATACCATATATGTGGCAAAATGTATAACGTTTTCCTTCAGTAGGAAAATGATGTCGTGTTTCTATCCCACTTCAACACAGACATATTACAACCATCCTTTAAATATCAGCTGAATTCCTATCTGTTGAGGTACTGCTTATGGCTATCAGGCTCTGTCACTAAATTTGCTTTTGAAGATAAAGCAAATATGGCCACATGCTGCTGATTATTGGATTGAGGTGCTGAGGGTACTGGTGTGTTTGAACAAACCTTGCTAATTTTATGTATGATTGACATTTTTATTAAAATTTATTGAACAAATGATGTGGTAACAAGTATTGAAGCACCTGAGTTGTCAAATAATGGTAAGAAAAAAAATGCCAGCATAACTTGGTATGGCAGTAGAGAAATGATGTGACTAGAGCTATAGAAAGTGTAGGTTTCAGAAGTGGAATGCTCAATTCTAGAAAGAAATAGAAGAGTGGTGGGCAAGAGACATTCTATTGTAAGTTTTAAGTGAAAAACAAGGCTTTTTTTTTCCTTAGGAAAATTTATTTTGGTTACTATATAGTTTTTTGTTCAAGTGTAAGTTCTGAAGTAGCAATCCTGATGCAGTTGTGGTTTATTGGGGGAAAATTTCCCAAAAATTTGAGACACTTTTTAGACCGTTAAGTAGAACTGTTGACTTGACATTTAGATATGTTAGTCTGATGTTTCAGGAAGCAAATCATCTAACAATGTTTTGGGTGTCTCTGACATTTAAATATTGTCTAAAAGCATAGGAATGAATGAAAAAACAGTGTCATCTAATAAGAATGAGCTAATGGAAAAATGAAGGGTGTATCCCTGCATTTAATTGTCACAGGAGCACAGAGAGATATATGAGACCATGAAGTAATAATTATGTAGTTTGAAGATGAACCAGTAGAGCATAGCTCATGAGAGTCAAGAAAAGGAAATACAATCTAATAGGATCTGTGAAATGGTCATTGTATTTTGGAATATAGAGATAGGAAATCATTCATGATGAGTAACTATGAAGTGATTAATGATTGGGAAAATAATTTTCTGTGGTGTTTAGATTTGATAAGTTTTAAGAAGGAAGCGGGCAGAGTACAAATAAGCAACCTCTTTGAAATTTGTTTTTAGAGTAGAAGAATTAAGGCAGTAGCAGGGAAGACAGAACCAACTTGCATTTTCTTTTAAGGATATGCCTTGAAAACTGATAAGAATGATCCAATAGAGAAGAGCACAATGATTCAGGAAAGAAACGGGATGAGGGCCAGTGCAGTGAGATTGCAAGTTCTTACTTTGCCTGCAGTGTCCACATTCCATATGGACACTGACTCATATCTAGGCTGTTGAGCTCCCAGTCCAACTCCCTGCTGATGACCTGGGAAACCATTTGAAGTAGGGCTCATATCCTTGGGTCCTTATACTCACATGTGGGACCCTGAAAGAAGATCTTGGCTTTGTTTCAGCTCAGCTCCAACCTTTGTAGCGCTTGCTTGCTCGTGTTTTCTCTCTCTATCTCTAAACTCTGCCTTTTAAAAAAAGATAGGTTGCATTCAGAATCAAGTCTTTCAGATGACAGAAATAGTTATGGAGACCAGCAGGCCACTGCTATTTGCCCTTAAAGGCAGAGAAATGTTTCAATTCCAACATAGGTGAGAAGGCATGGAATATGATACAGATGTTGCTGGGCTGATGTGTTTGGTTTGCAAATGTCAGTTTCTCTCGTTGCTTGCCACTCAGAGAGGTGTAAGGCAAGGGCAGCCGGATGAGGGACACCTTCAACAATAGAAATTAACAAGGAGAAATTACAGGTACCTTATCTTAGTGTCACATTTTCTGGCTGTTTCAAATTGATGCACTGTTGAAATTCTTTTTTTTTTTAACTTTTTTTATTAATTATTATGCATTATGTGACAGTTTCATAGGCTCTGGGAATCCCCCCACCCCTCCCCACGCCCCTCCCCCCTGGTGGATTCCTCCACCTTGGTGCAGTATTACAGTTCAAATTCAATCAAGATTCTTTCCTTGCAAACATATACCAAACATAGAGTCCAGCTACTTATTGTCCAGATGGGTTGAACAGTTTCTTGGGGAGACCATTTCTGGTCCAAAGTTAGAGCTGGTAGAATATCATCCCAGTCAATTAAGAGTCCCAATATAACATTAACAGCAATTTGTAACATTATGGAATTGACATGGTTTTGCGTAACCAGTATGTTAAAAAAAACAAAAAACAAGTTCTTAACCACAACCTATGATTTGCTCATTGACATTTCAATTTTAGTTTGTATATAGGACCGGCTGCTATATACCTTAAAATGGCTATAAGGTACCATTCAGCTGTCTCGTGTCTATTTCATTTTAGTATTTAGCCATTTGTTGTGTTGAAGTATAATTTTACTGATCTTGGCAGATTTTAGGATAATCTAGACTGGCTTGTAACTCTAACAAGACATTTGTCAACAATTAAGGTGCAGAACATTTTTTTGGGGGGGGGGGCGGTGTGCAGGAAAGTCCCCAACACCATGGTGAAGAGTGACTAATCTTCGTGTCCCACCCAGCGAGGCATGAGCAAATCCATGCCAGCTCTTTCCTGTCAGATTCCAAGCTCTACTTTTTGTTGTTTGTCTATTTATTTTAGGTTTTTTTAGTTTGTATGATTGTTTGTTTGCTATGAGGGGTTTTCGGAGCGATCCTGATGGTCATTGCAAGGGAGGGTGGGGGTCCAGAGGTGGAGCCAGGCTCGGACAAGAGAAAGCTCTCCTCCCTGGTCCCGAAGGACATTTATTGTTCTTCTGTTTCTGCGGACCGCTCAGGGCTTCTGGTTGTCTTTCCGATGACGTTGGTTTCTGCACGGTAGTGTTTGGACTTCTTCCATCCCCAGCGGAAGCTCCGGTTGGGGGTGGGTGACCTCAGAGTACTCGGCCTCCGAGGGCATCCAATTCCCTGTGGCCTCCTTGGCAGTTGGGATATAGTCCTTGTTGCTCGTATTAGTAGTTTGTGGTGAAGGTCTGGGAGTCTTCATGGTTGGGATCCAGGCTTTCTCCTTACCACCTGCTCCACTCTGGAGTGCCCCCCCGCTCCACGCACATGACCTCCTGTTAATAGGTTGTCAGGATTGGGGCTCGGCAGCGTGGCCTAGTGGCTAAGGTCCTCGCCTTGATCCCATATGGCCGCTGGTTCTAATCCCGGCAGCTCCACTTCCTCTCTATCTCTCCTCCTCTCAGTATATCTGACTTTGTAATAAAAATAAAATAAATCTAAAAAAAAAAAAAAAAAAAAAAATAGGTTGTCAGGATTGCACCCGATTCCCCCCTCATGCATTGGTATAGTAGTTTTACTATTGTTTAGTGCCGCTTTGAGTCTGTTGTCTATGAATTACCAGATTTGATCTTGATAGGCTATATTGTACTTTTTCCTCACTCTTTTTATGGTCCTGAAAGGCTTCCCTGCACTCCGACCCCATTACGGATTAACATAGCATATTGAGGGTATAGTAGGTTTTACAGTTTTTCGATGTAGATCTTAAGTATTCTGACATTAATTGTTGGTTTATAGATTATATCGCATTATCTTATTGTATTGGATACAGGTTGTTAGAGATTGCAATAATATTACAATATACAGGTACTATCTTTCAGGTTGTCATCTTTTCATCTCAAATTAGGGCAAACATGTGGTATTTAACCTTTTGGGATTGGTTCATTTCTCTTAGCATGATGGATTCCAGTTGGGCCCATTTGCTTAGTAAACTTAGGAGCTGTATTTGTTCTTTCATTACTTGCATGCGTTTAGTTTTTAGGCCTAATGCTACACTCTGCCTTTTTTATTGATCTATTTATTTGTTATTTGGAATTTACAGCCAAAGAGAGATAGGGAGAGACAGTGAACTTCCATCTGCCACTTCAAGTGAATGCAATAGCCAAGCTGAAGTCAGGAGCCAGAATCCAGAAACTTTACATGTGGGTTTCTCAAATGGGTGCAGGGACCTAAGCACTTGTGCTACCTTCTGCTGCTCTTCCAGGCATCCTAGCAGGGAGGTGGATCAAAGTGGTACAGAGATGGCACACATTTGGGATGCTGGCATCACAGGTGGAGGATTGATTCACCGGGTCATGATACCAGCCTGTTCCCTGAATTTTCACATGTTAGGCCATCTGTCTTTCTGAAACTTATTATTTGCTAATATGTAAATACTTGCTATGAGCTTATTGAGTTCCCAGGAATCACTTCAGTTATTCCAAGGTTTGGTTTTCCACCATTCCCTCGCAGAATATCCACTGTATCTAAAGAGCTAAACGAGTGCTGACCTTCCGTGGTCCCTTAGATGACCGCTGAGATTCTCTAGTTAGGTTTTCTGAACATGAAGCAGAAGAGGCTTCCATTTGTAGGCAGAACACACGATGCTGTGCTGTGGTTGAGTTTGTTATGGAACACATCATGGAACATTAAAATAAGCGAGTTAGATTTGAATTTGAAAATTTGCAGGACATGGGCACAGCGCTGTAGCCTAATGGCTAAAGTCCTTACCTTGCATTCATTGGGATCCCATATGGATGTTAGTTCATTTCCCAGCTGCTCCACGTTGCTTCCAGCTCCGTGCTTGTGGCCTGGGAAAGCATTAGCAGATGGCCCAAAGCTTTGGGACCCTGCACCCACATGGGAGACCCAGGGGCTTTGGATCAGCTCAGCTCCTGCTGTTGTGGCCACTTGGGAATGAACAAGCAGATGGAAGCTCTTTCTGTCTTTCTTCTTCTTTGTAAATCAATCTTAAAAAAAAAAAATAGATTTCCAGGCCAGAGTTCATTATGTTGTATTCCTTTAAGTGGAAACCTGTACTTAAATTTCATGTTCCCCTTTAAATATCTCACTTTTGTGGTATTATTTAATTTGCCATTTTTAAAGCAAGTATAAATGCTTTTAAAGGCAGATAGCATTATTATGACAGAGTAAAGGTATAAGTGTTATGAAATACTAAATGCTCAATAGTGTCCTAAAACTCTAATCAAGACTGTATCAGTTATTATACTCTGGCAAAGACACCTGTCCATCTGGCCTTGCTTGGAGTTTAGAAATATAACTCAGGAGTCTAATCAAACAAGTCATTAAGTAGAAATTACTGCAAAGTGTGCAATAAATGCTTTAGCAAGTTAACTGAAACCATTTCATCTGACATGGACCTTAATAGAGATCATTTATCAGTAAAATGTGAACATATTAACTAATGGATACAAACTTTAGAGGTTCAGAAATATGGATAATCTTATCTAGGGCAATAAACTAAGCATGCTGATGTTAAGCAGAAATTACAGTTGTGTCCGATCTCCAGGTTGCACACACCTACCCCTTTGTGTTGTAAAAGCCTATGGTACAAGTTCATGCCAATGAGGTTCATCAACAACTTTGCTTTGAGGACCTCAAAGTCATACATCCATGCTAACGAGCAGTAGTTAAAGTTAAGAACATGGTAAGAAAGCCAGAGAAGGGATCCTGTTTAAATCCCTAAGGCAGATTCCCTGCCAGCTCTTCTGTTCCCCACAGTTTATCTGCATTATGAATGTAAGAGCTTTTTTTTTTAACTTACGATTTATATGAAAATTCACTATCATGGAACACATTAACCACGTTAAAGAAGCAATTCACCCCATCTGATGATTATTTAATCTGACAATCTTCTTACCAACCCTAATTCTATTAGAAAATTAAGTATCCTGACACACTAAAATTGTAAACTTGCTCTGCTTAAATTTTTATTAATCTCAGAGGAAGATAGTATCTTTATAAATTCGAATATCTTTCTTTTTTCCTGATCAAATAGTTCAGTTTATGCAGTCATCACTAGGAATTAGAAATGATGCATACAAAATATTAAATTTTAACCCTTGGAAGTTGTTTATTCATCTTGAGCCTGCCTTTTTTTTATAATTGTGTGCACAATTGTAAAATCTACAATTGTATTTTGTGCTCTTCTCGCTTTTGACTGTAGTGGAAAGTTTAGATTGGAGACAGAACTGTGATTCTCAATATATAAGCTTGCATTCAACTGAGAAAAATATCTACTCCTGTCTATACTTCTGTCAGCAGGAGGTTCTCTTTCACTGGTTTGGAAGAACTAGTACCTGTCATCTACATGGCATACAGTATTTGACATAAATCTTCTTTTGCCCTTTGTGTCTTAAATATTGAAAGCTGAAGAAACTTCTGTCTAGCTGAAGAAGAGTTTAGGTCATCATCTATGACAGTGTTAAAAGCAAAGTCAAATTTCAGACCAAGGAATGTAATCTGAATACCAAACGGAGCTGAGTAATTCTCGGTGATTTAGAAGAGGCATAGAATGTATTTAAAATAAGTATGCTGCATAAACTATTTAGAAAACTTTGGGACATAATATATCCCTGTTCTGTGACACTGCAGCTTCACCTTTAACCACATATACAAGAGAAACACATACCTTTATATCAGAAGACTTATTCAAGAACATTCCTACACCTGGAAACAACTAAATGATATTGCTGTTAGTATGAATGTTTGTGAATTATGCAACATCAATATAAAGAAATAAAAGCGAACATACACACTAGAATGGACAAACTCTTAAATATGAAATGAAGCAAAAGAAATGAAATACAAGGAGTACATGCTGCCAGATTCCACTTAGGTGAAGCTGATACACAGATGTCATTTAGTTGTCATGTTACAAGACGAGGCAATAGTTGACTTTGGGTGAAAACAAGAGGATTTATAGCATGGATTACATTTTTTCTAGAACTACATTGTGATTACATAAATTTTAATTACTATATTTAATTGAGAATATGCAAAACAATACTTCTATTCATTTCCCTGCATGTATTATATGTAACATATGGCATTTATAACATAATATGAATCACTATGCTAATTCTTGAAGTATTTTAAAAGGAAAAAACAGCATATTTAAAAATCTTTCTTTTTCAAGAGGGATATGTGCTTCTGTTATATACAAGCCATGCATGTGCTGTATTTGCTATGAAATCTTCAGAAATTGATGAAAATCTGTGTAATGCAAAAGGTGTTCATTCATTTCAAAAGTTTTACATCAAAATAAATCTCTTCCCTTCCCTCCATCACTCTTTCTCTCCTATCCCCTCTATGTACCTTTGTCTTTCAAAATAAGACAAATACATCCTTTAAAGAGAACATTAATTGGGTTATTCTTAATACTATTTCTTATGAATAATTTTTATTAAAATACTTCTTATTTTAATTAATGTTTAAAATATTCAATATAGATAAAATTCTAATAACAATGATCTTATCCTCTTTTTCCTTTTTTCTTTTAACTTATGAAGTATTTTGGATTTACACTGTAGTAAAAGGCTTAATACTTCACTGAACATAAAATTTAACAAACAAAAAGACCTCCTTTTAGTGGGAATACAGGCAAGAGTTAAATAATACAGAAAAATGACCATTTCCCCCAAACACAGTGCATTGTAAAGTTATCACAGATTGTTGCACCTGTAATACTAGTTTATCATTCTTAACCATAAATTTGACAAAGATATGAAACAAACTTTTACCAAATTATATTTGTGACAATACTGATTCACTGACATTTCATTCGTTTCTTTCTTTCTTTCTTTCTTTCTTTTTTTTTTTTTGTGGTACTTTTTACTCTTGTCTCCCAGGGTATTTTTCCAGTTTAATCTTGAGCCTTCTTTTCCAGAAGGGCTCCCAACTCTTAAAGTGGTAGTCTTCACTTAGGTTCAGAGCTTGCTGTACGTTGGCAACATTGAAGGTAAACCTGAGTGGGTTATTTCTTCCGGGCTTACAGCATTTGCCCAGAGACATAACCTTCATACTTACACCTGAGAGGAAGAGGTTACCAGCATTCTGCAGAAACAGCTCTTCTTAACATAAATGAAAGAAGTGTTCCTCTGAGCAAGAAAGTTTCCATTACTTTTGTGAAATTATGTCCCAGTGTATTTGCATCTCATGAATAAATTGCATTGCACATAACTGATGTATCTAAGAAAAAAAATGTATGCCCTTTATTATTCGGTAAGTCTTTGACATTTCTTACATTTTGGAATTTCATCAAATGAGTAGCAGTTTTAAATTCCATTGTGTGTAATAAACCACGGATATTAAATCACAATTTCCTTGATTGGAGTCCTGATTGCTGAACTACAATATCTAACACCCAATATAAAATTGATGACTTTTGGGGACATTACGTCGACTATTTATTGCCACATATTTTGCCTGTGATTCAGCTGGTCTTCCCTGTAGAATTTTCTTTGTGCAAAGTTAAAATGCTTCTTAAAACAATTCAGAACCTGAGATTAGGTTTTCATTGATTTCCAGTAGATTCTATGTAAAACTATGCATATTTTGTAATATAGCTTATTTCTTGAAAATATGCACAATAAGTACACATAATTCTGGAAATAAATGTGTTCAAGAACTGAAAAATTGTCTTCTTTTGGTCTTTGAATTGCTACAAGCGTATTATAACAAGCTTACTTATCCTACTAAAGAATTAGCAGCAGCTCAGGAAGAAAAGGTATAAGAAAGAATGCCATGAGCATCCCTTTGAATAGCTCAGACAAGAACAGGTGTTATTATCCCAGGAGGAAACTGTAAGTGACTTTTGTGTAATTGGAAGTGTGTCCTCCCCTGATAAGAACTTGTGGATAAGGAAAGAATATATAGTAAATAGCCAAGGGGAAGAACTTGCTGTGTTCTCCAACTTAAATATATGTCATTTCTTTAGTGTCTATGGGTTTTACAAAGAGATGAGGACTCATTTGGAATGCTACTTTTCTGTGTTTCCAAAAAAGAAAAACTTCTCTAAAATGCTTAAAGTAGGCCATGGACCAAAAATAGGCCACCAGGCATACCAGGTATCTTTATGAACGTCAAAGATCTAGGAAATTTCATCCATTGCAGAGTTCCCCAATGCTTTAAACAGTATGAGAAAGGAAACAATAGTAAAAATTGGCCGTGTTAGTAAAACACCACTACAAGTCATTACCGAATGGTACTACCTGGAAAGTGCTGCTACTGCTGTTATTATTATTATTATTATTAGTAGTAGTAGTATCATTATTTAAGTGGTTTCTCCAAATTGTTGTTTGTTTCTTTGCCTGTTGATATTTAATATAAAACCAAAACACTTAAGGCCAGAAAAAAAAAGAGAATAAAATACAATAATCTTTCAGGAGGCTTAAAGATAGCATCATACATTTTTGATGTTTTTAAGGCTGAGATTCTGATTTTGTTTCAATTGAAAGGAATGTTACAGTGCACTGCACTTTTGCTTATTCTACGGTTTTCTATATTCATAAAACCCAGAAGAAATTGTGTTCATTGGCAAATTCTCATTGCGTATTCATCACCACACTGGACTCTCATTTACTCTAAAATTAAGTGTTCCATGTTATGAATGTTATAAAATCTTTGGGTTGCCATTTTTTTTCCTGCTGCTTAAGAAATTGTACTTTAACTAGCTTTAACATTAAAGTTTTGCAGGAATAGTGTTTGGACACAATGTAAATCTATTCGATTTTGATAAACGTGGACAAAATCAATACATAAATACATGAAGAGTACCTAAATGAAATCATCATACTTCAAAAGCTTCTCATATATAACTAACGGCTGTAGACATTCCTTTCAATCATAAATAAACAGTTGCATAACTAGATGCAGCCTACTGCGCTCGCTTTTCTAAGAGGACTTCTTTGCAGGTGGCAGATTAATAACTTAATAAAAACTGTAACTTCCAAATGCTGTTGTAAATGTAGTGTGAGTTTTAGAAATTGGCGGTGTTGGTGTAGAGATAACTGAGAATGCCTTAACTCTCAGATTGTCCTGCTTTTACTCAGATTGCAGATCCACACCATCCATTGTCTGTCTCCTTACATAGACCTTTTTAAACCACCTGTCAGTTCTCCTACACCTGCTTAAGTCTTCCCCCTTTTCAGGAGAAGAAACAAAGATGCCTGTATCACCGTCCTTGTAGGCATGTTCATTACTGTTGCTTCATAGGCCACTCATCATCTCTTCACTCTTCAATTGCTAACATCCGGCTTTTAGTCTCCATCTCTGTGTAAGGCTGTTCTGAAGTTCACAAATTCCTAATTTCTGCCTCTAGTAAATTTGACTCCACCTACACTGACTTTATGGTGGCATTTTAAATGTTTGAGTTCTCTTTCTGTTCATTTTAAGATCTTTCACTGATAGCTGAGAAAACTGGCAGTGTGTTTTAGCTTTTTTTTAAAGGATGTAAGTATTTAAAAATCAGAGTTGCAGAAAGAGGGAGAGGCTGAGAGAGGAATTTTCCATGCATGATTCACTTCCCAAGTGGCTGCAGCAGCCAGGGCTGGGCCAGGCAGACAATTGGAGTTGCGAACTCCTGGGTCTCCATGTGGGTTCAGGGGTCCAGGTAGTTGGCTCAGCCTCCATTGCTTTCCACAGCATGTTAGTTTAGGCAGTTTCTCAGCATTATGACATCCAGAAGCACAATATCACTGAATCCAACTTTCTTGCTTTTGCAGTTAGTGTGTTTCTAATATCATTGGCTTTATCCTCTCGATATCTTTTACATTGTTCCTGCTTTCCTTATGCTACATATCTGCACCCTCATCTTACTCACATTGCTAGCATAGCATCCACTTTACTACATTGTGGCTTGGCCATTATCTCTGTGTAGTCCACCTCTCTAGTCTCTCTCATTTTACATTTATTATGCCACTTACAAACTTGCATTATATGTTTGATGTTACTATCTGCTTATCAGTCACACTCTTTATTTGCTCATAATTTTTGTCACTATCAATTACTCCACTTTATAGAGCTTATAAATGTGTAATAAATATGGAGAAAAAGTAGATGTTGGCTCCTACAGCAGATGAAATGAACTGCTGTGTATTGGAGCGTGGATATGAGTGGTCGTTAAAATCGAAGGGGTATTTTTGCAGCTGCTTTAACAATCTAGGGAAGTTTCCGTTTTTTTTCTCCTTCACGTTTTTATGATGGATGTATAGTAAATGCAGGATAATTCATATGGAATTCTATGTAAATATAGAATTTTTTAAAGAAGTTAAATACAACCTCAAAGTTGGATCTGCTTAAGAATTATGCTATGTATAAAAGAAGCAACACAAATGATATTAACTTATTTTAAAATATTGGTTTTTAAGTGGATTTAAATGAAAAAAAATTTTGGTATAAAAAGTTTTGAAGTGTATTTGCAGATTTTCCTCATCATTACAGATTCTATGAACTTTTTAAAACATTAAAAAATTATTTTTATTTTCCGTGATACAATTTTGTAGGGATGGAGATTATTTTCCTTTCCCTTTTGTCCCCTTTGTTCCCCCCCACCATTTCCCCCATATTATTGCAGTAGATTAGCCCTTTAGTAATAGTTCCAAGTCTAACATTCTGATATTTAATTGCATCATGACATTGTAGGTATGAAAATCTAGTACCATATTGTCAAGGCATATTTAACTGTTCCATTGGGAGTCCTCTTTTTATCTGAGAACAGGAATTCCAGTACAGTGCATCTTGGCCATCTTGTCTTGTTTTCCACAGTGCAGTTTTGTTGGTACAGGGATTCACCCTTGCGCTTCCCCTTCTTTTCTGCACATTATCCCCTCTTGCCGTATTTATGAACTTCTGTAAGCATTGTCCTATGTGATGTTAGTTTCTAGAAGAAATAGTGTGTTGTACAAGAAATAGATATTGGTTTCTTCCTCTTTCAGGAGAAACCCCATCTCCTGGAAAGTGCTTTCAACTTCCTTCATTTCATATTCACTGGTCCACTTTGCAAATAAAGTTTTTCTGTCTACAACTGGAAAAAAAAAAAAAAGAGAAAAAAATAAGTAGATTCAGCCCATCAAGTTTAATCAAATTAAAATAGCTTTTAATTTGCCTAAATGCATTCACTTTATTATAAATGTAATGGCTATCCAAATATCATTTTACTTTTTGAATTGGCAAAAATGTGTTTAAAATCATTTTGAATAAAAAATAACATGCCTAAAAAAATTTCTCTCTAGAATATTTAAAAATCTACTTGTAGAAAAGTAGATTTGATGTTTATAGTACATAGAAATGAATCTTGAAATAGAAAAAATTATCTGTTAAACACATTAAGAATAATATATCAAGGTGACTTGGTTAAATAGCATAATTTGGTTTGGATCAGTGAGAAAACACTGTTGATGTATCATATAATGTGAAAAATTAAATGTATAGCTCTGCTGTTTCACATAAAGCAGATTGTCCAATACCAATGATACTGAAAGCCCTTTTCAAAATATAATTCCTGTCATTGTGGCAAAATGACACGCTGCTAAAGTCAAGCACATTGCTGAGAAAATTGCATTATTTTTATACTTTGCAAGTGAAAGAAAATATGTATTAGGACACAAGCTACCATTTAAAAAACAAAAGCTCACATTATGAATTTTATTTATGTTAAAGATCTTTTTTTAAAATGCTCTGGGAGTAGTTACTGCTTATTAGGAATATTTTGGGTATAAATTTTTGCTTGAATAGAGCTATCAGCACCCTGTCTAAAAACAGTTTTATTAGTAGGTCAAGGAAAAATCATATCTAAGATGAAGGGCCTATGGAGTAAAGAGTCCAGCTATATCAGAATTAAAATGAAATTGAAAAAATTTAAATCAAGGAAACCATTTTTACTTCTTTCAGAATGATGTGCAAATTCATGCATTTTAAATGGGAAATGGGAAATTTCCAGCCACTGAACAGTAGTGATATGAGCTCTGTGCTCAAAACCTACCTATGCTGCTCTTGCTAATTTCCAGAAATTACATTTGAAGCATTCTAACAACATTATGGAGTCACACAAAAATTTATAGTGATTTCTTTTAATGGAACAGAGTCTTTGCTTTTTAAAGCTCAGAGACATTTTTCAGTCTTCCTGCAGCTAACGGACAGTGCAGGCTCAGTCATAGACATGATGTTCATGCAAGTTTGTGCAACTTCAGGCATAGAGGGTTGGATCTGCCATCTGTGTGATCAAGTGTACCAACTTAGCCACTGTCTAGAATGTGTGTGTTGGCTTGGGTGGTAATGCACTTCAACCACATATTAAGTTTTCTATAGTATCTTTTACTGATTTCATGTTTAGTACAGTGTAGACTAAAATGAGTGATTGCGTGTAAGTAAAATATTGGAAATAATCTTTCATTTATGTAGAATAAGAGGCAGGTTCTTGTGTGAGATACAAAAGTCCCTATTATAAAATGCACTCCTATTGTAGTGACAAATCTTGCATTGACTTATTCTGTAATACTCAAATATCTTGTCAAATTACAAGCAACAAAATGGTAACAAATATCATATACTTTACATGAAGACAGTTTAAAAATGTGTACTAAGCTTGGTCCAACTGCAAAGAGGAATGCAGTAGCTTTGTGTTTATGAACAAGCTCTAAACTAAAGTTGTCTACCAGCATTATGTATACATGTGCTTTGCTAGACAGAAAATTTATTGTCAATGGCTACATTAATTGTTTCAGACATGAGGAGTTCATTTTTCAAAAAAACTCCAATCATGTCAGGAATGCTCTTTATGTGAGTTAGATTTCAGCTTCCAGCTGTTTGCTAATGTTGAAAAGTAAAACCTAAAGTTGAAATGTTACTGGGGATGCAGCCTTTTGTGTCAGGGATGCAACCAGATACTGATATAATTTAATATCCATGGAAGACAGGGCAAATATAGAATAGCATCAAATTGGTTTTGTAGAGTTTGCAAACCAGATGTCCCTTGGCATTTACAGAGAGGAAGTCTTCTGTGTACCAAGTGGCATATTTTTGTGTGCAAGTTCTCAGCCGTGATATGTAGTCATTGGTGTTTTGAAAGCCATCTGCTCAGACCTTGCTTTGTCTGTTCAGCCTTAACCAAAATTGCACATTTTTCAAACTCAAAGTTAGCTTTCATTTTATTAGAATAGAAAGCTACTATCCACTTTGTAAATATAATATAGGAATACTTACCTTTGAAGAAGCTTTGTTTATTGGAAAGCCAGATCAGATTTACAGAAACGGAAAGCCAAAGAGAAAGATCTTCTGTCTGCTGGTACATTCCCCACGTGACTGCAACAGCTAGAGCTGAGCTGATCTGATGCCAGGAGCTTTTTCTGCCCCCCCCCGCCACCCCGCAGTTGCATGGTCCCAAAGCTTTGGGCCTTTGTCTACCTCTTTCCCAGCCATAAGCAGGGAACTGGTTGGAAAATGGAGCAACTGGATCATGAACTGGCATCCACATGGGATCCTAGCAAATGCAAGGAAAGGATATAGTCACTGAGCTATTATTCCAGGCTCAGGAATACTTACTTTTGATTAAAAATATTTGAAAGAGAGCATCTTATATATGGCTATGTAAAATAAATTGATTCTTTGAGAATAGACATCTGCTTGTATCCTCAAGAGACTTTTTAGGATTTATTTATTTTCACAAAAAGTTAGAGAGAAAGATGGCTTCCATTTCCTGGTTCACCCCCTAGATGACCGTAGCACCTAGCACTGGGTGAGGCAAAGACAGGAGTCTAGAACTTCATCTGGGTCCCCCTGTGGATGACCTTGGTCCAAACACTTGTACTATCTTTTACTGGTTCCTGCAGACTATTAGCCAGGGGTCACTAGCACTCATATCGGATGCCAGCACCACAGCAGGCACTTCCAACACCATGCCACAATGCTGACCCCTAAAGGTTATCCTTGTTTTAATCATGTGTAAAACTATTAGCTAGACATCGCAGAATCATGTAAATGAGAAACTTTCCAATGTCCGAAGTAGAGGTTACCTAATTGGAGACAGTTTGTAAAAATTTTTCTAAATAATGAGTATTTTAAAATCCATTAATAATTTTTAGTAACTCCGTTATCTAGCATTTCTTCAGCAGTTTCTTGAGTCTAGCAATGTGTTAAACAAATGAATTGTTTACAAAGATTTCAATGCACTTCAGAAGAATAAGAAGGATAAATAAATCTTGTTATGGGTATTTTGACATTTTAAAGCTTCAAATCTATCAAAAGCATGGTTTTCAAGGCTGACAGGATAGACAGAATCTATATCTCTGAGCAATCATAGTTCTGTGGGTGTGCTTATTGTTACCAAGCAAATATATACTATTATCTATAATATAATATATGCTATTCTAAAATGGTTTGTAATTCTTATTTAAAACAAGCCATGGAAAAGTTAATGTTTGCAATTATGTTCAGGAGTAATTCTTTGTACTAGAACATGTTACTCAGTAAGTTGATCTTTAGTTTGAGACACTTTGTATTTTAAGGAAATCAATAGAGTCCTCACATTTAATTTCACCTGTCTAAACTTAAACTCCTGCCATAGTGATCAACACCTTATTTTATATACTCAATACATTGATTTTCACGTGTGATGGTTTCCTGTAACTAGCAATTTTTGCAAGAACTGCTCTAATTATAGTGATGAGCAAGTAGGAAAAAGAACCAGAAAAAAATGAACAATCTTGGTTAAATATTAAATCACAAAATCCACCAAAATAAATACCAAAATGATTTCAGTATATTTTAATTGCTGCAATATATCTTAGGATTACCTAGAAGTATAAAATGTTGCCAATAATATGGAGACCAACAATCTACAGAAAAATGCAGGTGCTAATCCAAAGTTTTTTATGGAAAACTGAAAGCCAATTCACTTTGGAGGCAAAAGATTTCATGAAACTAAGGAAGATGATGAAGAAATTACTGTATGTGCAATTGTGAAGAAAAAAAAAGTTTGTGACACCATAGTTGATCCACGGGCTCATTATGCATCAGCAGTGAGGAGCTCTAACTGCCATGCAATTAAAACACTGAAGGGTATAAATAAGAGAGCACCATGTGCAGCAGCACATGAGAACTCAGAAGTGGATGCAGTTTAATGACAGTGATTTTCTCAAGAAAGGAAACTAATTAGGAATATTTAATTAGAGTATGACCATACATCTGAAGAATGTCTAATGTTGGATATTTTCAATAAGTTTGATATTTCAAAGACATGTAACCCATAGACATGTATAGAGATGCTTTCTTGGTTGCCGAAAGTATATCCAGGATCACATCAGCTTCCTTTAATTTTTAAGATTTTTTTTTTTTACCTAAGAGAGTAAGAGACAGACATTGACATGAGAGAGATCTTCTGTTGCTTCACTCCACAAATGCCTGCAACAGCCGAGTGGGTCTGAAGCTGCAAGCCTGGGGCTTCCTCTGGGTCTTCAAAGTGGGTGCAGTGTACCAAGGCTTTGAGCCATTTTCTGCTGACTTCCCACATCATCAGCAGGGAGCTGGATTGGACGTGGAACAGCCATCAGTTGAACGGGCACCCTATGGGATCCTAGCACTGTAGGCAGAGGATTTGTTTGCCTTGTCATTGTGCCAGCCCCAGCATCAACTTGTTTCTATCAACTTAAAATATCAAATAAAATTAGGAAATTGAGAAACTTCCATGTGGCCAACTAGTAACTGTTGCAATGTAATAGTTCTTTGTTCAGATTGCAAAGAGTAATATTTTATTTCCACTTATATTGCAAATACACTGACTCCAGTGAAAATTTAGCATTTTTTTAACATATGGAAATCCTTGCTATGGTGTTGATCCTGAGAATTCTGAAGAAAATCTTAAAGTTTGAAGTTGTGTAAAGTATGGTAAGAAGCTAAATTGGAAATACTGATCTATTTCCTTACTACTCATAACTAATTTGAGAAAAGAGATATATTTCTTAATATATGAGCTGTGAGGAAAACTGGAGCAAAAGAACAAAAGCTGGAAAAGAGGTGAATTTATGGCTATGAGTCTAGCAAGCAGTGGGAAAGGATTTTTGGCTCTTTTAAAAACAGAAATTTTTAATTTTGAAAATCTTAAATATCTTTCAACTGTTGTTGCTGCTGCTTAATATTATGGAAAAATTGTAGAGACTTTGAATATTTATCCATGGACTCATCTCTGTGTATCTGGTAGACCGTATCCACTTCTGTGTCGGGTTCTGGTCTATCTCTTCTGAGGCAGTTATTCAGTCTGACTTTTTCTGTAAGACCTTTAATATTCTCATCTCCAAGCCTGTACTCTTCATCTTTGCCCAGGATTTTAAGTAAATATTAGTAGGAATCTCTCTTTTTGGTGGGAAGGATGGACGGGGGGTGGGTGTTGTATCTGCCTTTATCTTTGCTTTCCCTGGGCCTTGACCTCTGGCCAGACACATTTTGAGTGTCTTTGACTCTAATATGCTGCTGTCAGTTCCTGATTCTGTCTTTGGTATTTCTGATATGAAATGTATCTAATAAATTATTCATGAGTTTGCCATATCCTTCTCTTGTACTAGTTTAAAGCTCTGTTGGTCTGTGTTGCTCATGGTGTACTTATCACCTAGTTAAAATGCTTAGCCAATTGCAAGAATTGAATGGATGTGTATTACATATGGGATTTACCAACACTTGTTTCATAATCAAGAAATCATCTGTTATTACTGTTCTCCCATTTTTTGCCTATCAAATTCAGCTAATAGCTCCTATCTTATGTTTTTGTGGAAATAAAGAACGAGTAAAAATTCCTTGAAAAACTAGCATTACACATTTGTTACGCCCAATAAATTGCATTCTTCAAGAAAATTTCAGTTGTACATACCTTGTGATAAAGGCATGTGGTTTAAGAGTTTGATTCTGTTTACTTCTCTTCGAAAGATCATTGTATGGCAAATATCCATTAAGACGTTTTAAGGTTAAAAATGGTGTAATTAAATTGAGTTATACAATCTGATTTCATTCATGCATTGTATTAATACTAAACCCTGATTTGATATCAGTAAGTGTAGCTTTCCAAGAGAATAAACGTTATTAATAAATCATGCTCTCTGTCTTCAAGAAGCTTGAAGAATGACCAAAAAAAGACTTGAACAAAAAATACCCTTATATCTGAGAGATTATATATGCTTGGTAAATATTATTAGAAACACTATGATCAATGACTGTAAAGTGCTGATTTATTTACTTGAAGTATTTTAAGAGGAAACAGAATATTTGTGAACCTTTGTGTGTGTCCAGAATATTTGTATGTGTCCAGACAGCTGAACAAAGTATTTTTCTATAAACACTGTCAAAGCTCACTTTGAACAAAATTTGTCTATAAAACAAGTATTTCTTTAAATATACTAAAGCCGCATGGAATTTGCTTTTGTAGCAAAAGATAGAATTAGATACATGAATCAGCTTTGAAATATTTTTTCAAACAACTCTCATTTTAATTCTTCCCCCAGTTTGTCCAGCTGTGGTCTGTTACAATTTGAAAATGGTAATGACACGTGGAATTTTTTAATTAATTACATTGCATTATGTGACACAGTTTTATAGGTACTGGGATTCCCCCCACCCCTCCCCAAACCCTCTCCCCATGGTGGATTCCTCCACCTTGTTGCATTACCACAGTTGAAGTTCAGTTGAGACACTTTCATTGCAAGCATATACCAAGCATAGGGTTCTGCATCTTACTGTCCAGATAAGTTCAATGGCTTCTTGGGGAGGCCATCTCTGGTCTGAAGGTAGAGCCGGCAGAATATCATCCCAATCAATTAAAAGTCCCAACATTACATCAGCAACAATGTATAACGTTGTGGAATTAAATGACATAGTATTGAGTAACCAATATGTCAAAAAAAAATGCAAGTTCTGAAGCACATCCTGTGATTTCTTCATTGACATTTCAATTTTAGCTTATATACAATCGGGTTCTCTACACCTTAAAATGGCTATAGATTACTATTCAGCTGTCTCGTGTCTATTTTCATTATACTATTTAGCATTTTATAGCGTTGAAGCATAATTTTGTTGAACCTGGCTTTTTTTCGGGTAGTCTAGACTGACATAACTCTAACAAGATATTTGTCAACAGTTTAGGTGCAGAACAGTTTTAGGAGGGGTGTGCAGAGAAATCTTCAATACCCCAGTTAGGAGTAACTAATCTTTGTGTCCCACCTAGTAAGGTATAAGTGAATCCATGCTGACGGTTTCCTGTCTGATTCTAAGCTTTCCTTGTTCTCTGTCTATTCTAGATTTTTTGTTTGTTTTTTTTTGTTTGTTTGTTTTGTCTTGGGTGGTTTCCAGAGCGATCCTGATGGTCATTGCCAGAGAGGGTGAGGACCCAAAATTGGAACCAAGCTAGGATCAGAGAAAGCTCCCCTCCCTAGTCCCAAAGGAAGTTTACTGTTCTGTTTCTGCGGACTGCTCAGGGCTCCTGGCTATTGTTCTGATACCCTTGGATCCTGTGAGGAAGGATTTGGACTTCTTTCATCCCATGTGGTAGATCCAAATGGGAGTGGATGACCTCAGAGTTCATGGCCTCCGAAGGTACTCCAATTCCCTGTGGTCTCCTTGGCAGTTGGGATGTAGACCTTGGTGCTCATACTGATAGTCCTTGGTGAAGATCCGGGAGTCTTCAGGGTCGGGCTACAAGCCTCCTCCTGTCCGCCTGCTCCACTCTGGGGTTCCCCGCCCCCCTGCTCTATGCATATGACCTCCTGTTAAGAGGTTGCCAGGATCGCTGTTGATTCCCCTATATGTCTTTGTAGTTTAACTGTTGATTAATGCTGATTCGAGTCTGTTGTCTGAGTTTCCAGTTATGAACCTGGTAGGTTATATTTCACACATTCTAGGGAAATGGAAGATTTCCCTGCTCTCCCACCCCATTACGGAATAACATAGGGTATTAAAAGTATATTAGGTTTTACAGTTCGTTAGTACCTGCAAAATGTAATATTATCTCAACTTCAAACAGCACATCTCACATGCAATAAGATATTGTGAAGTAACCAATGAACCAACAATCAGTGTGAGTCAGATTGCTATATGATCGACATGTGAAATTTTCAGAAGCATCAGAGGTTTGCATAACTCTAACAATGTGTTTACCAGAGCAGTATGTTTGTTTTCAATATTTTTTGGCAAGAGGAGGGTAATAAACTGGAATATTGGTAAATATGTTAACTAATTAATCTTTTGATTTGTGAACTAAACCAAACTAATCCCAGATAGAATACAAAGAAGTCCTGAAAAAGGCTGAAAAGATGAAACATTTTTTGAGGTACAAAATGAAGCACTACTCATAGGGTAAGAATATGGATTTAAGAATAAAACATCAACAATTTTCCAGAAGATACTGGTTTTAGCCTTTGGAGTTAATATTACTTTTCTGCTGCCCAGTTACTAAAACACTGAGAAAAATGTACCTGTTTAGTTTAATTGCATTGTATTCTGCTTTGCATCATACTTCCACAGAAGCTCACCATTTCTGCAGAACAAAGAACTTTGTACGAAAATTTTGATTCAAACACATCACTGGTGAAAGTTTTACACACCTTTCTGTATTCAGCTCTGAGCAAATATCTGAGAATATAGTGATGGAATTATTCAATATATACAGCAGCCTGTATCAGGAAGTTTATGTTCCATGAAGGGGAAATTTTATTATTTAACTTCACGTATTGTAATCAGTGCTGCACAGGAATAATAAGACACAATGAGACTGATTAGGGAGGACCTCATAGAGGAAATGTAGAAGGAAAAGACGCTTGTTTAAAATCTGAAACAGTAAGAGCAGTGGAATGTCAAAAGGTTTTGCATCTAAATTTCTCAGGAAACTTGAGCATTGTGTTGGCATAGAAATTTATTAAAGTCAGTATTTGTTGGATGTGATAAAGGAACATTGCAAGCTAAGTTAATAGTTGTGAGTATTGGGTTAGGTGAATTAAAATCAATTAAAATTTTTGAAGATGAGTGAAATGATAAACGTATCCCAAGAAAACCCATTTTGTGAAAAACATTGGATCAGGAGGTAGGCAATGTGTAAGTAGGCGATGGGTAAGGAGGAATCCATTGGAGGGACTGTTAAAGAAGTCCCAGTGACATAAATGCCAGTTGTCTGGTATTGGTAGTGGTGTGAAGAAGAGGAGGAGGATCTGAAACTTATTTTCAAGTCAGAGAAGTATTTAATAATGGGGTGACATAATCAATGACTCGAGGGTTTTGCATTAGGTCCAGGGGTTAAGATGCCATTTGGAAGCCTTCAGCCCAACAGGAGCACCAGCTTGAATTTCATCTTTGCTTCTTATCTAACTTTTTTCTAGTGTGTAGCCTGGGAGGCAGATGGATGTGGCTCAGCTACTTGCACGTCTGCCTTCCAAATGCAAGGCACAGATAGAGATCTTAGTACTTGGATGCAGCCTGGCCAAGCCCTATCGTTAGGCATGCTAGAACTGAATCCCCAAGTGCAACATGTCCATCTCTGGCTCCTGTCTGTATCTATCTGTGTCCCCCTTTTTGTGTGTTCGCATTTGTCTGTCTCTTCATCTTTTAATTAACAATTAAGAAAATTACAAAGAAACCATGACATTTTCTGTGTAACACATGGAGTAAGCCATGTAAAATGTGCCCAGCCACAAAGAACTCAGGTTGTATGTTTGTTGGAGTTTGCAGCACTTTAAGACATGAGCAATTTTTGGAATACATTCCAGTGTCCTGGAGATTTTGGAAGCATTTGGGTAAATGGGTGTAAGGCATCCAATAGCTATCTGGCCTAGAGATAAAACCTGGGAGCTATTGACTCTAGTTGGGGTGTGAATGGTCTGCAAGGGAGTGAGATTTTTAGGAGAGAAGAATGAATTCAGAAAAAGTTTCAGATTTAAGCCTTGAGAAACTCCTACTTGTTAAAAACAGAGGCGGGAACGGTGCAGTACATGAATGTACCTTTCCCTTTTTATTTTGCCTGACTCTTTTAAGTCAGAGGAAAGGCGGTGTAAAACAGCATTTTTTATGTTTCATCACGCTAGAGATAAGGAATTGTTGAGTAAATGTAGAGCAGGGCCCGTGGGGACACATCTCTCCTGAAGATGTATTCATCAAAGCTACATGAATCCTGTTTAACATGTTTGAGGGATGTAATTCTAAATTCATCCCTCTAGCATAATAATCAGTTTAGAGATTTATTGTATTTTTATCTTTTTGTTCATTAACAGTCAACATAGCCACATGAGTTTTTATCAGCCTTCTGTATTACAAATACCTCTATGTTGGGTAATTGTCAATTTAAGGCACTGAGTGTAGTTTTCAAAGATGTTTAAACATTTTGTATTTCATGGGATACTTTCCTTTCTCATTCTGAGTCCAGGTACAGACCTACCAAAGAGACATCTAGCGTATAGGCTTCATTTGGAAGGCAAGCAGAAGGAAACGAATACTGAACATTTGTTTGCTGAGGTTAATGAGAGGATCAGTGCAGTAGCCTAGCTTTTAAAGTCCTTGCCTTGCACGTGCCAGGTTCCCATATATGCACTGGTTCGTGTCTCAGCAGCCCCGCCTCCCATCCAGCTCCCTGCTTGTGGCCTGGGAAAGCAGTCAAGGACAGTCTAAAGTCTTGGGACCCTGCACCTGCGTGGGAAACCCGGAGGAGGTTCCAGACTTCTGA
Source organism: Ochotona princeps (assembly GCF_030435755.1). Lineage (NCBI taxonomy): Eukaryota > Metazoa > Chordata > Mammalia > Lagomorpha > Ochotonidae > Ochotona > Ochotona princeps. The sequence continues at coordinate 34,433,522 of NC_080832.1, read as the reverse complement.
TTTTGAACTGGTGCAGCTTTGGCCATATTGGCCGCTTGGGGAATGAATCATGGGACGGATATTTTCCTGTCTGTCTCTCCTGCTGTCCATATATCTGACTTTCCAATTTAAAAAAATCTTAAAAAGAGAGAGAGGTTGGAAGGAACATGGGAACAGACTATTCCCTGAATGTTACACTGTTGGAAATATTTTGGGGCCCCTTTTGCTAGAACATTGTAGATAAGTTCCCCCAGCTTCGATTGTGAATTTGAAAATTCTTAGGACTGTTCTATCAATGGAACACAGTAACACTTAAAGGAGTTTGTTGATTCTGATTGAATTCTGATTTAGCTGGACAATGTGTGGCTTACTCAAATGTGAAGGAATAAAAATTGGGTGATCAGAGTAGTGTCCATCAGATAGTGGGTAATTGGTAACTAGAGGGAGGTGGGTGGAATGAAGGTCTGCTTCCAGCTTTGAAGTTAAAGATTCTATTTAATGTGTTTCCAGAGATAATATTTTTATTAAAATTGGCTTCTCTCTTTTCTTTCTGTATTTTAAGGTTGTATTGATCATTGGCAATGTGGTCAACTACAATTTACCAAGGATTTAGTGGTTAAAATTGCTTTCCAAATGTGTTATGGTAGTTTGGGGAAATTTGAAGTACAAATGAAATGCAGTATTGTGACTGTCCTGTTTCCATTAGTGAACATACCAGAAATGTGGATTATAATGGCAGTTATTTTCCTAGGAATAAGTATGTCTAAATTATAGGCCAGGACAGATCCGCAATATGCCCCTGTCTTAATTAAATGTGTTTCTCTAGTTTAGGAATTCAATCAAATATTGTATTGGTTGGCTGGGCCAAATGGCTGGCTTGGCTTGACATTGATTCTGTCGTGGCCCTAGTAGTTGTTCTTTTGTTTGGGTGATCTGCTGCATACATGAAATATTGATACTCTATCAATAACACTTTATGATCCATTGCAATGTCTGTAATTATCATTGGGTTATTTTATTTTGGATGAAAATAAAACTACATCAATGTTTAGTTTATTTTCCCCTTAACAGAAAAAAAACAAACCAATTTTAGAAATAATTCCACAGAGGAAGGTGAACGCCTTTTTCTGGTTAAAGAGAGAAGACCAGACTAACTCAGAGGCTTCCCCAAATCTTCTACTTGGGGCAGAATTAAGTTACAGAACTAGACAGATTTGAAATTCCTTGGAGCCAAGTAGCATACATGCTCTTTTTTGGTTTTGTTCATTTCTGGGCAACAGGATTCTGTGTTTTTTTCTAACTTGCAAACATTGTTGTGTCTGGACAGCTATTAGCTCAAATTGGATTGATTTCCCAGTTCTCTGAAACTTGTCATCTGCATTGTGGATCAAGTGCATTAAAGTTACTTCCAGCTGAGCACAGCTGGAAACCATTCTCTTCAACATGTTGTTCTGTCCCATTTTTTGTTTTTTATGTTCCCACACACCCACGTAGCTCAAGATTTCAACAGACAAGTGTCTCCTTTTCTTCCTTGACACATCTTGGAGAACATTTTAGACTGCATGTTGATTTTGTCTTTTAAATACCAAATCTCTTGCAAATAACTGCTTGTATGACTATGTTTTTAAAAATGATCCACAGACCTAGCAACTGACATGGGAAATGGCAAAGCTTCAAATAGACAGTTTCCTTGCATTATTTTGAGAAGTGTTAGGTGCCTAATAGAAATAGTGTGCATTGATTGCAGGAACACAAAGAGAGAATCAGAATATGAATTTTTCCTTATATTATAGTAACAGTACTAGGGAGAGTATTAACAATTGTTAAAAAAAGAATGTTATGAAGACAGTGGTATCATCTGTAAAATGACTTTGCCATAGTTAATCCCCAACTGCTTCCTATTAGAAGTTATATTAATGATGCTTTCTACAAGTTGAAGTATGAATGCTACCCAGAAGCGTTATTTGAAGGATAGTGTCATGGCATAGCTGGTTTTAGGAAGCCACTTGCAATACAAGCATGCTATATCATAGCACTGGTTCAAGTTCCTAGTTTCATTTCTTTTTAAAAAATCATTTATATAAAATGAACAAATTTTAGATAACCCACAGTACAGATTTAGCAGCACAGTACTACTTCCCATCCTAACTCCCCGCCTGCCCATGTTCCCCACCTAGCTTCCTCTACCAATTTTTGTTTTTCTGATTTTTAAAAGAGGCTTACTTTCATTTCACTTCATAACCATAAGCTTAACACTCCTTATTAGGTTAAGATATCCACACATTGCAAGGAGAAAACCAGAGAGATAGAGAGAGAAAGAGAGAGGGAGAGACAGAGACATTGACTATAGGATTACTTAAATGCAGAAAGAACCAAATTGTGAGTGAAAATTTTTGTGAAGAGATTGAGACATTGAAGAGAAATCAGAAAAGTAGTGAAAATGAAGAATTCAGCATGTCAAATAGAAAATGTAGTAGAAAACCTCAACAACAGATTTGGGAAAGCAGAAAAAAGAATATTTAAGATAAAAGACAAAACAGTGCATAAAAACAAATGTGTCACATTATGCAATGAAATTAATAATAATTAAAAAATTGCACAAAAAAAAAAGACAAAACTCTGGAATTATCTGTCTGACAAAAAAAAAAAGGAATAATTAGAAAAACCCAAAAAGAGTGTTAAATTTATGGGACAGTAATTTTACAATTTTTTTATTAGACTATACCGAATTTTATTTCAAGATGTTAGATAGTCATTATTTTCAAATGGATTGATTTTTTTTTCCCTTGGACTGTTCCACTTATTAATAGTACCAAAATAAAGTTCTAAGTATTCATAAATCCAGGGTCTGAATAGTTGAATGGCTTTTGATGTCTACAGTTCTCTCCAGAAAACTTACACAAGGTCTTCATTATTCTGCTTCATCCAGTAAATTTCAATTTTGGGGGGTGTTCCAGCTAATGTGATCTGTGCACTTGATAGTTTTATGGATAGGGGTCCAATATCAGATTAAAATCACAATATGATGAGGGTTATAATAAAGTATCAACTAAGTACTATTAAAATGACAAGAAGAAACAAATTCTATGTGGTTAAGTTGGGAAATACTTTCAGAGCAGAGCTAGTTTCTGAGAAATGAGGAAATGACTACGTAATAAAATTGGAGCAGAATTGTATATAGAAATAAAGGATTTTCTAAGTGCCTGCTGTATCTGTGTATTAGTGCACAGGACTATGGGAAGGCATAAGATTGTAATGATCAAGGCCACAGTGGTAGATAGGGATCAGATTGTAAGTGCTTACCTCACCAATGAATTTCACTACTTTACTGTAGGCCACAGGCATGTCTCACTGGTTGTTTTTTTTTTTTTTTTTAAGATTTATTTATTTTTATTGGAAAGTCAGATATACGGAGAGGAGGAGAGACAGAGAGGAAGATCTTCCCTCCAATGACTCACTTCCCAACTGACCACAATGACTAGAGCTGAGCTGAGCTGATCTGAAGCCAGGAGCCTCCTCCAGGTCCCCCACACGCACGCAGGTGCAGGGTCCCAAAGCTTTGGGCTATCCTTGACTGCTTTCCCAGGCCATAAGCAGGGAGCTGGATGGGAAGCAGGGCTGCAGGGATTAGAACTGGCGCCCATATGGGATCTTGGTGCATGCAAGGTGAGAACTTTAGCGGTTAGGCCACTGTGCGGGACCCATCACACAGGCTTTAAACAAGAAAAGTTGTGTTTTCAGATACATTTTTTAAGAAGATAATCTCGGTGGCAATGTAGAAAATAAATGGAAGTGCAATCGTTCAAGGCTAGTCAAGTTACCATCATAACAGTTATTAGGCTATATACCTAACTAAACATAAATACATTTGCAGCTAAGCTTAAGCAAAATATCAACATTATGTACATGGGAGAAGAAGTATTAGAATATTGATAAATAACATACATATTCAGAAAAAAATATAATGCTTTGTTTTGTATGGACTCAGTTTTCTTAAGGATGGTTTAAGAGTATCTCTGAGGGGAAAATGACACAATTTGAGAAACAACTGTCAAGTACTAATGTTTTTATGGATAATTTTCCTGAATTCAGACAGAAATGGTGAAGAACATGGAAAGAAAGTGGTCCCTTATTGGAACGTTCTTGGAAAGGTGTGAGTAAGCAACAATGGCACTGATCCCTGTGTGGAGTTTTAAGGCCAGAATGATTCAGGAGTCCTTGAGATCTTAAAAAATGTTGTAACCGCAGAGGAAATTAAGACTTCAGTTAAATTAGGGAGCATTATTAAAATGTAAGCATCTGAAAATTAATTGGAGGAATTATAAAACACTGATGGAAGCTGGCCTTGGACTGTACATGTAACAGCAAAAAGAGGGAGGCAGAGCTCCGGACTAATGCAATTTGTGGTATGACTTTTAATTTAGTATAAGGGGAGAGGAAGAATAGGGCTGTGAAAAGTCAAATCAGTTGTTGTGCCCTTATGACCATTGTGCTTTAATACTAGCTATGTTAGATTCTGAGCCTTTTGTTCCTTGTAGAGTTCAAAGTTGAACTAAGGTTCTTTAAAATGAATTTTGTAAGCAACTAATATTCTACAGTTTAATACCTACAGCATGTTGCCTAAAGTCTAAGCAAAACAGGCTTTGTTGTGTCATCTAGCAAACCACTAATTTTCTGAGTTCATTTTTCAGGTACTTGTGTGTAATTCTTGAAAGATAACACTTATGCGTTAAATATGCTGCCAAGTTGAAGTTTCATTTCTATGAAAGAGAAACTAGAAACATTGGAAAGCTGTACAAAGCAAGAGTCGCCTGCTGATTTTAGACCTGTGGGTTTCCCAAGACACTTAGGAATTTTGCTGATTTAGTGTTGGCTTTTTGTTCAGTTTGTCCAATTTTGAAATTGGAAGGGCAGCCTTCTATTGTAGACAGTGAATATTACAAATGTGATTTTGGTTTATAAAATCCAAATAAACTGTACATATTTATTTGATATATTAGCTATTGCAGATATTTTTTCTTATGGAAATGTCTGTGTGCAGAAAAAAGTGAAATAAAGGCCAATGAACACAACCATATACTAATAATCTAATTTATACAATTATGCTATTTTTATCATATAAGTATCCATTTGAATATTTATAACCTTAAATCCACTTTATATTTTGATATATGGCCAACTTCATTCCAGTATATAGCATCATGAAATCAACTAAAGTTCAACATCACTATACATTCATGTAATTCAAAGTGTATCTGTGAGGAAAAGGATGCATAGTCACAAATAGAGTATAATGTTTTGTTTTACAAATGCATATAGTTGCATCATGCAAATTAACATGTTCAATTTTATTATCTCACCATTTATATCTCCTTCCCTTCAGTCTCTAACCCCAAGTAACCAAGACAACCAGTTTTTCCTAACTTATGCTTCCAAAAGATGGGATTTGCCTGTTCAACAAGATCCCATAAACAAGTTGGAGTATGCTTTCTTGCATAAAGCTTCTTTTATTTGGCCTAATACTTTTTTATTTTATTTTATTTTTTATTCATTGATTACATTGTATTATGTGATACAGTTTCGTTGGAACTGGGAATCACCCCACCCCTTCCCCTGCCCTCCCCCCATGTGGAATATTCCACCTTGTTGCATATCCACTGATCAAGTACAGTTGAGATTCCCTCTTTGCAAGCATAAACTAAACATAGAGTCCAACATCTTATAGTCCAGTCTAGTTCCTCAGCTTCCTGGGGAGACCCTGTCCGGTCCGAGGGCAGAACCATCAGATTATCAACCCGATCAACTAAAGGCTCCAACATACCATCAGCAAAAATTTACATCATTATGGAATTAATTGACATAGTAATGAGTAATCAATATGTTAAAAACAATTGTAATTTCTTAACCATCTTCTGTGATCACCTCATTGTCAATTCAGTTTTAGTTTATACACAACATATAACATAATATACATAAAATAACATGTTTTACATAACGTCATATCCTCTTAAATTAACGCAAACATGTGGTATCTGACCTTTTGGGATTGGCTCATTTCCCTTAGCATTATGGTTTCCAGTTTGACCCAATTGGCCACAAAGAACTGCATTTTGTTTTTTTTTTTTTAATAGCTGAGTAGTATTCCATGGAGTAGATGAACCATAGCTTTCTTATCCAGTCTTCTGCTGATGGGCATTTTGGTTGCTTCCCTGTTTTTGCAATTACTGATTGTGCTGCTATGAGCATAGGGGTGCATGTTGGCTTCTCGTAAAACAGGTGTTTTGGGTATATTCCTAGGAGTGCTATTGCTGGATCATACGGTATGTTGATTTTGAGTTGTTTGAATGTTCTCCATACTGATTTCCATAGAGGCTGTACCAGCCTGCAGCCCCACCAGCAGTGGAGTAGGGTTCCCTTTTCCCCGCAACCTCGCCAACAAGTGTTGGTGGTGCTTTTATTCATGGGGGCCAGTCTTACTGGCGTTAGGTGGCACCTCATTGATGTTTTAATTTGGATTTCCCTTATTGCCAGGGAACTTGAGCATTTTTTCATATGTTTATTTGCCATTTGGGTTTGTTCCTTTGTGAAGTGTTTGCCCATTTCCCGTGCCCATTTCTTGAGTGGCTTGTTTGTTTTGACATTTTGGTTGTTTTGTAGTTCTTTGTATATTCTGGAAATTAGCCCTCTGTCACCTATGTCGTGTGCGAAGCTCTTCTCCCATTCTGTGGGTTGCTTTTCTACTTTGTTGATTGTTTCTCTAGCTGTACAGAAGCTTCTTAGTTTGATGAGGTCCCATTTGTTTAATGGGAAGGTCTGTTCAGTAAATGCTGTTGGGACAACTGGTTGATAGCCTGCAGAAACAAAAAGATAGACCCACATCTCTCACCATACACTAAGATCAAATCTAAATGGATTAAAGATCTAAACCTACATCCAGAAACCTTCAAACTTTTGGAAGAAAATGTCGGAAATACTCTACAAGTTCTAGGGCTAGGTCCCGACTTCCTAAAAAGGACACCAAAAGCATTATCAATCAAAACCAGAATAAACAATTGGCATAATACTTTTGAGAATCATCTATGTTGCACTTCTCACTAATTTGTTCCTTCTTAATATCATGAGTAACTCACTGTATACACATTGTGTTTTCTTTGTTAATTCTCTTCCTTGGTGGAAACCTGAACTGTTTTGAGTTAGTTTCCATAAACATTCTTTTTTGTTCCGTAAACATTGTTAGTTCTTTTGTGAATATGGACTCTTGTTTCTTTTGAGTATTTATCGGTGAGACGACACAAGAATTCATATTGAAGCTCTAAGTGATTGTCCTAATTTACAGTCCAAACAGCACTGTGGTAGAGTTCCAGTTCTTCCAAGAATGTTTTAGATACTTGGATTGCTAATCTTTTTAATGTTACACCATTTGATATAAAGCACAAGTCCACTTTCTTTCCTGCACACAAAATCCCTTTGTTTCAATTGCCATATGGATGTTTGAAAAAAGATATGCTTTTTTTTTGAAGGGCAGAATTACACATACAGAATGATAGAGGCATAAAGAAATTTTCCATGTACTGGTTCACTCCCCATTAGCAGATGGAGTGGGCCATCCAAAGCCATGAACCCAAACTCCATCCAGGTCTCATGTGTGGGTGTTAGGTATCCAAGCAGTTGGATTGTTTTCTGCTACCTTCTTGGACACATTAACAGGAAATTGATTTGCAAGAGAAGTAACACAGATATAGAATGGTAATTAATTGGAATGTTAGCATCACAGACAGCAGGATAGCCTACTGTGACAAAATGTCAGCACCAATTTCTTTAGACTTTATCCATGAACATTCTAATATTGTTTGAGGCAAAACTAATTTCTGCCTTAAGTAAAAGCATATTTCAGAAAGTTTTTTTTTTTTTTTGTGGAGGAGAGGGAAGCATTACTTAAGCTGCCACCTGCAATGGCTGGTGTCCCATATGAGTGTTGGTTCAAAGCCCAGCTGCTCCACTTCGGACCCAGCTTCCTGTGGATGAAAGCTCATATTCTTGGACTCCTCTAACTACATGGAAGACCCTGAGGAAGCTCTGGGCTCCTGGCTTCGGCCGAGTCTTCCCCAGTAATTGTGGCCATTTGGAGAGCAAACCACAGGACTAAAGACCTCTGTCTCTGCTTTGCCCGCTTGGTAATTTCACCTTTTAAATGATTGAATAAAATCTTCAAAAAACAATTCATGGAAAACTTGAATTAAAGGTATGAGTTAGCTTTGTATCAGAAAAATCTTGAAATTATACATAGTTTTTTGTGATACATGTTTTCCACATATTATGAAAAATACTTTCACATCAAAGTACTATCCACAAAAATAAACTTTTCCACTTTTTCCACAAACATTTTAAAGTATCTTCACATTAACAGGTATGTTAAAAATTTCAAGAGTAAAAATTTAGGTTCCAGTTTATGTGTGCTTCTGCCATCTTTATTTTTCTGCTCATCTGAACCCTTGTGTTACATTTTTCAGTTCTAAAATAAGTATTCTATGTTTTTAGTTTATGTCACTAATGCTACACTCTTGAAAAGTTGCCTTGGAATTTCTACTTATTCCTCACCTGGTAGATCTCATACTTCTCTCCATTAATTGCCTTTTCTCTTAACATATTTGCTTTTTATTGTTTGCTTCATATGTAGCATCTTTTCAAAAACTGAATCTTGGAGACCAGACAGGGCATTGTGTAGAAATTCTGGATTCCATTAGACTCCTATGAAGTGTACTCATCCAACCATTTTGTTAACTTGTTCTATCAATGAATCCATGAACTTCTCAGGGTTAAAACTCCAAAATCTTGTCTTCCCTGAGGAGGGTAGCAACTTTAATCTCTCTTCAGTTCTTCTGTATTAGCTGAGTTACTTTGATTTTGTCCAAGAATATGCAGAGTTTTCCCATGAATTTTGAGTCTCTTTCTTGACTACTAAAGTATCACTCTAGCTTCACGATAGTGGTGGCTGTCTTCAGTTCTGCCCTCTGGGTCTTCCAGCATTTATGTTTGAATGTTAGCCATACCATGGTGAGTGGATCACTAGGGTGCCTTCCTTCACCAGTGGGGAAGGAAGTGTAACCCATAAGCTATTAGGCCTGCAAAATCATTTGGTCTAGACTTGCCAGGACAGATACAAGTGAACTTGAAATTCAATCTACAGCAGAAAGAGTTTAAGTTAATTTTGTATTGTCTGCAAATGATATTAATAATCATTTAATGGGAGAAAAATTTCTTCCACCCCTCTTACACATATACATGGCTTACCTTTCTTTGTTTCTCTCTAGTTACTTGTTTTTCTTATTTATAACTATTATCAATGGGACATTTGCTTCAATAAGAACTACGCAGCTATGACTGGAAAAGATCCTTCCATAAGTACGTCCTAACATGCTTCCACCTTAAATTGTGATTTAGAAAAGGCAAATCTTCAAAATTGTGTTAATATGTGTGAACATGCTACATTATTTGTAAAGCAAATGTAATTTAAAACTTTCTAAATGACAAAGGGAATAGCAGGTGAAGTTTCTATGTATTTGCTGTATTATGACAGAATTTCTGGTTTTCATATGATATAGACTTAGTCTTTCTATGTGTCTAATATCCATGTGTATATATGATATGCTATATATTATATAGTATATATAATTCTAGCTATGGTGTATATACACACACACATCTTAATCTCTAAGAAAATATGTGCTATTTATTAGATAAATCATTGTTTTTGTTAAAAGCTTGTTTCTTAATACTCTAAATTCAACCAGACTTACTTGGTTTAGATACCATTCAATTTGTCAATCATAGTTACATTATAATGATCACTGGCTTTTATGTCATTGACATTACAGGTCCTCAGTATTCTAGAGATGTTTATTAGCTACTTGTCACTCATTTACACTCCTAATATTCACACTCCTAATATTGTAACCAACTAGCCCATATTGAACATAGCTGTAAATATTATTCTAGTGCGTTTACAAAAAAAAAAAGTAAGATTTATTTTTATTGTAAGGTCAGATACACAGAGAGGAGAAGAGACAGGAAGATCTTCTGTCTGTTAATTCACTCCCCAAGTGGCTGCAACAGCTAGAGCTGAGCTGCGCTGAAACCAGGAGCCTGGATCCTCTTCTGGGTCCCCCATGTGGGTTCAGGGTCCCAAGGCTTTAAGTCATCCTTGACTGGTTTCCCAGGCCACAAGCCAGAGGCTAGATGGGAAGTGGAGCAGCCGGGCTTGGAACTGGTGTCCATATGGTATCTCAGCACGTGTAAGGTGAGAACTTCAAACACTAGGCCATTGCGTCAGGCCCTATTCTAGTGTTTTTGAATGCGAATAAATAGGTGCCGTCATGTAATAAAAATGGGGAGTAATCTATGATGCTGCATGCTGAAGATTTAATAAAAGCTCATGTATTGACTAATTCTTCACCTTGGTTGTTAGCAACTAATTGGGGACTTTCTGTGAAAAATAAACTTCGCTAATTAAAAAAATGGCAAATTGATGATTTCATAAAGCAATTATTCCGTGACCACAAAGCAAGGCATTTAAATTGTGAAAAAGTTAATTTTGACTCTATGATCAATAAGTGTAATGAAACAAATCATTGGAAGGAATCCAAAGATGCTAAATGTAAATTTTATTAACACCTTTGGTTTTATGCAACAGTAAAATGGTTAGTGGGTAAGTTACATCATTTAATGTGTAAATTTAAAAGTTTTGCCAACTTGCAGTCTCTGGTTTCTCTTCCTGCCTTGGTGCAGTCTTCTGAGTTTCTCAAACGGCTGAGTTCAACTCATATAATCAATCCTAATTCTAGGGCTCTTGTTTATCTTCTCTGAATGGTATGCTTCTTTTCTGTAAAAGTGTAATTACTAAAACACAGATGAATTATTTGTGTCAAATTATGAATTAATTTGGGTCAAATGAAGAATATTAGATAGGTTCTGGATTAGTACTGCTTCCATGTTTGGAATCCCTCTTTTTTATATATATATATATTTTTTATTATGGAATCCCTCTTATTCCTTTACCATTTTTCCTCACTTTTAATTCAGTTAATCTCATGGCCCAAATCCACATGTAACTCAATCATATGCTGTAAAAATAATTTTCCTGTTATCTTGATATATCACTTCTTGGCTTGCTTCCGTGATTAGAAATGACCAGCGCAAGGCAGATTCTACAGGACTGATTGTACCGTATCAGGGTCAAACAGGATTATTGTATACTTGGATCTAAGGATATGGTCAAGGTTGGAGTAACTACCTAATGAAAGCAGACACAACAGTTAGTGAATAAAAAGTGGCAGTGTTTGGAAGAAGTGCCAGAGATGCTGGTAACTGGGCATGCCTTGCACATGGTTACTGGCTCTTTCAAGGGCTATGTGGGGCTTTACTCCATAACTTGCCATATCTGTCACCAACATGTACCAGATATGTGGCCTCCTGAAAATAGAATACCTGGTGTCTCTTCCTCCCTCCCTTCTACCTATTTCTCAATACTACAGAGTAAAATTTTTTTGAGACATGGGGAAAGTGAACTAAAATTACTAACATTAACATATAGCTATGTGTTAATAAATATGTGTACTGTTATGTACAGGCTATGTGCAATCTGCATCTATTATCAGAATCTTTATATAATTCCATAATCCTGTATGTTGGAACAGTAACAAATACTATAACTTTGAAATCCATACTCACAGGCTGTTTATTTTAATTGGAAAGGTAGATTTACAGAGAAAAGGAGAGATAGGAGAAAGATCTTTCACGCACTGATTCATTTCCTAAGAGGCCTCAACGGACAGAGCCGATCTGAAGCCAGGAGCCAAGAGCTTCTTCTGGGTCTCCCATGAAGCTGCAGGGTCCTAAGGTTTTGGTTCATCCTCTGCTGCTGTCCAGAGCCATAAGCATGACAGGACATGATCCGGCACCCTTGTGAGAGATCCCGAATGCATGTGAGGTGAGCATTTAGCCAGTAAGCAATCACGCTGCACCCAACAATTCAATCTTAATCATTTTAAGGAAAGGTTTATTTATTTGAATAGCAGTGTGAGGATAAAGTGTGAGGGGGAGAGAAAACAGATCTTTCACCTGCTGTTTCACATTCCAAGTGGCCAGGCTAGATAAGACTGACTGATGAGGCTTCCTGAAGCCGGGAGCCTGGAACTCTGGGTCTGCCACCTGAGTGGGAGGGCCCCAACTCCTTGGGCCATCTGCTGCTGCTCTCTGAGATTCATGAGCAGAGAGGCACTAGGAAGCTAAGCCGCTGGGCCTCGTCCTAGCACTCCGATGTGAGATACAGACATGAGTTCAGCAGCTTTTACCTACTGGGCCACAGTGCTAGGGCTGGTCTGGATAATCTTTGTTCTCAAATCTTACGATTTATCATATTATGTGATGAAAATAAGTTTGATGACAAAATACTTGCTTGAAATGATGATACATGACAAGAGAAACATGTAGACAACCACCATGCACAGAATTATCTGTCACACACTCACCTAGAGAACAAAATATCTAATAAAGGGAAACAAGGCACTGAAGACTATACATTTTTAATGTTGCTACGTGACAGACTTCTACTAAGCCTTGCATGCACAGAAAATATTAGAAAGGTAATAAACAGCTTTTATATTATAATTTGTGTTTATGAAATATTCTATATTTTCTTATCAATGGCTGGAGCTGAGCCAATTCAAAGCTAAGGGTCAGGAACTTCCTCCAGGTCTCCAATGCAGGTACAGAGTCCCAAGGCTTTGGGCTGTCCTCAACTGCTTTCCCAGACCATAAGCAGGGAGCATGATGGGAAGTGGGGCTGCCATGATTAGAACTGGCACCCATATGGAATCCTGGTGCATGCAAGGCGAGGACTTTAGCAGCTAGGCTATCATGCTGGGCCCCCAAATTAGCTCTTGTTTCATTTCCCTTTATTTATAAAGGTTGCTTATAGAAAATATGACATGGTAGGGTAACATTTTACAAAATTTGATTGCATTTTGTGCTTGAAAAGGTTCAAAAACATAAGTATAGTAAGTCTGACTCCATTGACTTTTTTTTTCATTTTAAAAAGTATGTGATTAATACACGGTTACCATCAACCACACAGAAGGTCACTTTTCAATCAGCAGTTGAAGACATCACTTCAGGCATGTTGTGATGTTAACTGAACCACCTGTCAGTTTACCTTAATAGAGGTTAATACTGCTGATTATTCAGGAGCCTTTGTTGATGTCCCAGTTTATATTAGCTACTGAAATGAAGTAAATGCAAACTAAAGAGATTAATGTCAGCCACCAAGAACTATTATAGAAATGGGTGTGCTTTGTACAAAAGATTCAGTAGTAAAAATGCATGAAAAAATAGTGCCTGGGTTATTACAAATATTCCACAATGCTATCAGACCCGTTCCCAGCTCCAGGTCCTGCGTATGCCAGCAGGTGCTGTGTCCAAACTAAGATGACCTGTCCCCAGTCTTGGCATTTGCCAACAGGCGCTACAGACTGGCTCAGCCCAACTTATCCCAGGCCCAGCTCTCGCCAGCAAGTACATTACCATCAACATCATATAGGCTGATAATACTTCATCATATTCACACAGCCAATATTTACAATTCATTTATTCATTCATTTTACAGAAATACTGGATGATTATTTCATCTCCACTCTGTGTCAAGTGTTGAAAATAAAGGAAAGGAGAAAATACCTCAAAACACAATATTCAAAATTTTAGTAAAATATTGATCAGGCTACATAGGTTAAAAATGATTTTCTATCGGAAGTTGAATAGATGTACATGTGTTTGGCACATGTTCTTCAGTAACTCAAATTATTAGAAGGCTCAAATGCACTTTCTGTTAGAAAGTCCTTGGTAGTCATTAACCTCCAAAATAAACAGCAGACAAGCATGAGACAGAATTGAGGATTAAGTTCCGGGAAACAAAGTGCCTGAAATGTGTTCTCCAATGGAAACAAGAACCTCCCTGGCCTTATTCTGAGATGGGCCTCTGAGATTTCAGCTATGAAAGTCAAACATGTTTCCTTTGTCTGAGAAATAATTAATGCCTGGGTCATGATCATCAACTCTTATCAAGACTTTGTTCTGGCAAGATATTGATGTATAACATGACTGTGAAGAATGGCTTTCAAAAATCTTTCATCACTATCTGTATTCCTTAGCATGAATATAAAGGGGTACTAACAAACACTTATATTAAATGGTACTTGGTATTTTCAATCACCATGAAATATAGATAAGTAGTTACAGAAACTTTACACTTGATTATGGTTTAATATTAGACATAAATAGGTGTCTGTTTATGACAAAGGAAGGATTCTAGAACATCTTTACCAATCATATACTCAGAAGATACTTTTAAATCTCTGTTAGAGACAGGAATTTCTTTCACATTAAATATTCAAGTTGAGAAGACATCCTTATCCTCTGTATTTAAAGGTGACAAAAATAATAAAATGTTATTTGAATAATATATAATATCTATGTGACATTTAATTAACTCAGGCATTATGACTAGTTAGGTAATTATAGATTAATTTGAATTAATGAAAAAATTATCTTAATTGCATTTTGAAACAGGAAGATTATATCTTTGTGTCTAGCTGACAAGCCTTTATTTGTCCATCTTTTTCAGGCTTATTCCCTGCCGTCCTGAATCTTGCATCAAATGCTCTCATCACAACCAATGCAACATGTGGAGAAAAGGGACCAGAAATGTATTGCAAGTTGGTAGAGCATGTCCCAGGGCAGCCTGTGAGGAACCCGCAATGCCGAATCTGCAATCAAAACAGCAGCAATCCATATCGTATGTACTTCAGCATGTAATTGTAAATCACTGGCTGGGATCTGCATCTGAGTTATTTGGAGGCCTAAGTTGCATCAAATCTAAGGACCCGTGATCCTGAGGTTGCCTGGAACTTTTCTTAGATTCTGAATCCTTTTCACAGCCATTCTCATTCCTTTATTCAATTACCATTACAATACTAGAATTTTTTACATGTGTCACCCATAGTGATCCCAAAAAAATTCTCTGCTGAAAACCTATTGCAACCTTAGGGTGACTGGCTCCATCCTGATATTTGATATCAGGAGATATTGTGCTTCAGTTCATGTTCCAGATACTGTATGTGATACTTAAAAAGTTAGGTGTGGTCCTTAGATTTGACTACCAAAGAAATGGGGAGAGAAACCAACTGTTTCTCTCTAGTGTGGTAGGTAGAATGGAAGAAATGAGCACTGATTCCCGACTTGAAGTCATAAAGCCAGTATTGGTGTAAGTAAACAAGGGCTTCCTAATAGAAGTAACACATAGCTACCAACCAAGACCAAATAAAAGTGTACTTCAGGAAGTTCATGGAGAATGAATGGTATGAAAACAAGCATGATTTTCAAGCTTTATTTTTTCTTCTTAAAATTAAGCATATATTTCCATTTAGGTTGAAAAAAAAGACACAGACAAAAAGCACAGAGCTACCTGTCTGCTGATTAATTTCCCAAGTGTCCCAGTGGCTGGACCAGAGCATATCTCGATCCCAGAACATTGCACAATTGGGCCAAGTCAAAATCAGGATCCAGAAATACAACACATGTCTGTATGAGTCTGGCATGCACCTAATTATGTGAGCCATCCCTACTGCGTCTCAAAGTCTCTTTGCATCCGAACACTTCTGTTTTCTTTGGTGTTTTTGCACCACTTTTCTACAAACTGAGCAGAGAATAAGTTTAGCCAAACAAGGAATACCAGGAATACATCAGAATTCATTGAAAAAAATCGCTTGCTCAGGAAAATGCAAGCAGTTAGGACTGAAAATATCATAAAGTAGAGGTCGGAGCAGAATTACTCACAGAAGGGTGACACCAGTTTAAGGATGTTTTGAAAAGCCACAGGAAAAGTGTTTAAAGAAGAAGTGCCATGCAGAGTCCACTTTCTGATCTCTCTGAGCCACCTTGATAACTTAGACCCATTTATGGATGTATGCCAGAAGTATTGGAAGACATTGTATTAGAAAGGCATTGCACTAGAATAGTGTCAGGTTTTACATAGTCCTTTACTTAAGTGATTAGGAAATAGGGGAGGTAGAAAAGGAACTTGGAGAAGATGCTGAGATTACACAATTTCTTTGGAGAAAATGGCATTCAGGCTAAGAGAACACATGATGATATAGCCAAAGGGAGGAAGTTCATTATGAAAGGCAGAGCCTACACATACTGTGAAGGTTTGAAAGAGTGATACGTTCTGAGTATTTGAGTTATTTTGCTTAGCAAATAGAAAAACTTGTGAAAATGAGCCTGGCAGAGATATTGTGTTCAAGGAAGAAAGTATTTGGATTAACCTCTTAAGGAAATAAGAGTAGATTGGTGGGCTACAGTAAAGTGAGAATATCACTAAGTTAAAACAGAAAAATTTTTGACTGATACCCATTGAGTACTATGAGAAGGTTGGGGGAAGAATCAGGTGGGCTGGAAACTGAAGCAGGGACAAAGTCCACATGAACAGATAGATTATGATTTTTAAGGAAGAAAACTAGCCCTTGAGGAGTGATTCTTTCACTGGTGCAGGGACTGATGTTTCTGTTTTCTTGATGGAGAATATGAATAAGCCAGAAGGCATGGACATGTTGGTGGAGGAGGGAAGTGAGAGTGTAACTGTGTGGCTAGGGATGGGCTGGATGGAGAGGGAGAGTAAGAGAAGAAAGAATGTAAAACCATGTGTGTCCTTGCATATGTGAGTATTCATGTATATGCATATATGTTTACATATGGCTATGAAGTTTGTGTTCATGTGTTTGCATATGCTTACAGATAGCATATTGTTTTAAATATATATAGATACATTTTCATGTGTAAGTAGAATATGAATAAATGCATGCTTTGTAACTGCAGGAAAGGAGAGAAACAAATGCATGTAATTCTAGAGATGGGAAGAAGATGCAGTAATAAATGCATAAAATAATTAGAGATTTGCATGGAAATATAGATGAAATGCATTTGGCAAGCTGAGTGTGTCCAATAGCTACATTGTCCCTTCTGTTCTTCAAAGTTTCCTATTAAGTTCCCTTATGTCTCCTGGAAGACTTCAGAGTGTAAGAAGTGTCACTGATGTTTTCACAATGTGTCCAAAATAGAATAATTGGTTTCAGTAACAAAAGACATGTATGGAGTACTCTTTGTATTTCTACATTTCTGATTGCTGGTGTTTTTAAACTTGTCACAAACTAGGCTTATTTTGTGCAGCTAACCTCATTTTTAAATGACTAGCTTCCTTGCATTGCTCCTAAATCATGTTTTGATACTAGCTGTTTTGAAAGAACAAAATCACACAAGAATAAAAATTGAGCAATAAAAGAGATAAATGTGTTAAACCCAACAGATGATAAAGATACAGACATTCAGTGAACTTCTAGAATAAGGCAAGAAGGTCTGTGCTCAATTACCCATGCAACGAAAAAGCAAGGTGAACTTTGTGATTGCTAGTAGTTTGTGCTTCCAATTAAAAACTAGCAGTATGAGAAGTTTACCTCAAGGATTCCCTAGCCGGTTTCCAGATGCCATTAGCCCATGGGTTGATTTGCATAGTTATCCTTGTCAGGCATGTTGCACATTTTTATCTCTTTTTAAATAAGGGAGATATGCCAACATTTAATCAGTATAAACAAATTAATGATGATTAAATTTCATTTCTAATTGTTGATTCATACCCCAGCCCTCTTTTCATGACGAATTCTCCTGTCAGCTTCACCCGAGGTGGCCTGTATCAGATTTCCAATTAGACAGTGTCTCTCACTATTATCTAAGAGACATAAATTTGATTTGGAAATGTCAGATTGTATGTATATTTTCCTATCATCCATTAAACACACAATCTGTAGTGATGATTCAGGAGGATGCTTGGGGAATGTTTTCTGTGATATTTGTTTTGTTTTCCTAAGAAACAATTCCAGCAGTATTTCGTTTATGGCTCTGATTCTTAATGTGCCAATTTTGGCACCCACTCATACCACCAGGGGCATTTATTTCAGGTTGAGTTGTGCTTCTATATTTTCTGTTATTATAAATCCCTGACATCTTCTGCATCTCCAACTGAATTGGTCTAGTGATAATTATTAAATATATTTAGGAGGCTCATCTCAGTAGACAAAGTGATAAGAAATCAAGTCCACCTAATTATTTAAAATTTTACCAAAAAATGCAATACTTTCATCCTGTTCTATATATACTCAGATGCTGGAAAACCTATATCCAGTTTTGAAATTTTGATGTAAGACCGTTAAAAACATGGACATGCCCTTTATGTTTTTGACTAAAGGTTACAGTTGATTGCTTAAATAAAGTTAATATATGATAAAAAAATCACAAATCTGAAAATGACAAATTAATAAATATTCAGTTTTATATGAATTTCTACTTTGCAATCATACTACTATGGCAGGAAGCAATTAGTTTTGCTTGGGTTTTATTCAAAATCTTTAAAATTTATTTATCTGAAAGTTACATAAAGAGTGGAAGAGAAAGAAGAGGCAGAAGAGAGGGGAGAGAAAAGGAAGACTATTTCATCCACTGGTTCATTCTCACCATGGCTGACCTGGGCTGGACCAGGCCAAAGCCAGGAGTCCGAAGTCTCTTCTGGCTCTCCCCTTTGGGCAGAGAAACCCAAGCACTTGGGCTATCTCCTGATTTTTTCTTCCCTTAGGCACATTACCAGAGAGTTGGATTGGAAGTAGAGCAGCTGGGACTTGAAGCAGCACCCATATGGGACATCAACACAGTGACTGCCCATTTATATCTTTTATTAAGTATATTTTTCTCTGATCCAGAACAGCATACATTTTGAACATGCATAATTGAGGTACTTGTATAAAGGTGGTTATATTATCAGTAGTTCTAATGTTTAAAGTTAACCCTGTGAATCAAGAGTTCCCATCACTAATGTGTGACAAATGAGGGGAAAATTCCATAGTTTTCAACAAAACAGAGGGGGCTATGTCTTATAGAATTTTCTTGTATTTTAATATCTGATTGTTTTTTTTGTTTTCAAATGTCCTTAATTTTATGAAATGATTTATAGTGCAGTGATAGTAGAAATAGATTGTGGCTTGCTGTTACTTTAGAAAAATGCAAAGCTAGATCTCATCAATTTCACAAGAGTCTCAGATACAGTTTTTTTGAAATTTTACTTTTCCTTCTGAAAGTTATAAACCTGGAAGCTACTGATCTGAGTGAATTTTTGTTATCCTGATTTCAGTGATAAACATATACATTAAATGACTTGTCCTTGGTCAGTTAAGCACTAATATTGGATCCAGGAGAAATATCTTGCTTCTCAGATGCAAGCTCCTCTTACGGAGTCATCACCCTTAGGATTCATGGTTGGGTTTCTACCTCATTAAGGCACACAGGGTACAGGATTGCTCTGTGTAGTGTGATTCTCTCATTAGATGAGGCATTCTTTTCAGTTCGCAAAATAATTGTGCTCTGATATTAAAAAAAATTATAGGGCATTCATCTAAAATATTCCCAGATAATAGTCATATAAAAGGTTCCAATTCACTTTTCATAGTAGACTTAAGGAATAGAAGAATTCCTGAGAAACTCACCCCTCTCCTTGGCTTAGATTTCTATAGACAAACATGTACACTTTCCGGTGAGATCGTAAGAAGGTAGATTGCTTGCTGCTTATCTGAGGATATCAACAACCGCTGGCCCTTCTAGTTTTCATCCATAAATTGGACCTGTTTAAAGAGTAGAAAAGGATCAGAACTTGTTTTGGAGGACGAAAAGCAAAGGTTTAAAATAAGAACCAGTGACTGGGAGCCAAAATATAATGCAGTCATGAGGGTGCATGTGCTTTATGTTGACTTTTGTTAAGCTACATGGAAGGAGTTTAGGGTCTGCGGGGTGGGAGATTGAAAGAAGGAATGTAGCTGTAAACAAGGGCAGCAGTGATTCACTACACCTTGTTTTTATTTCTGGACCCTCTTTGTATTGCAGTAGGTTTTCTGCTCAACTCGCAGGAGAAAGTATGAGGCAGGGTATAGTTCTATGCACCACTGCCTGCCTGCTTGCCATGATTGTCCAGAGTCTTTGAGTAGAGTTAATGATAATGAGAGCTTATGAGTATTAATATAGTTTTTAATAATAGAAGAAAATTGGCAAGCTGAAGAATTGTTGCAAAAAGCCTCGTAGGATGGATTTTCACAGCACTTTATTAAACGCAGTTATGTGTCGGATTGCCCAAGTCTTGGTAATAATGAATGTGTCAGACAGGCAACTTCAAATACCTTCCATCCTCTGTTCAGAATTCTGTTTTTGTGAACGCAGTGGATGGCCTAGTTGAGCTGCCTCAAACAGTAGAGCCTGTGCTTTGAATGATTGACACATCAATTGCATTTCAATATTATTTCTTCACACCGACTTTCTTTCCTTATCTTTGAAGCTGCCCATGTTTGTTGATGGCTGCAGCTTGTGCTGTAGCCTAGGAATTTAACCATTTCCTACCATTGTGTACAATGCTATGAAAAAGATACCAGTGGCTTTTCTTTTATATTATTTTGATGTTGATATGTACAGGATGATTGTTTTGATTGACTGTCCTTCGATGATGTAATTAAATTCATTACATGGGCTTCTCTCCACTTTTTGCATGCTGTTCATCACTCAATAGAGAGACACCCGATTACAAATGCCATTGATGGGAAGAACACTTGGTGGCAGAGTCCCAGTATTAAGAATGGAATCGAATACCATTATGTGACAATTACTCTGGATTTACAGCAGGTATAGTGCTTTATTATTTTTCATTCTTGAAATTGTATCTTACATTTTACATTTGTTGATGCTTGTTGAATATACTTATATTCTTTCTCATTATTTTCCATTATGTTCTTGATACAGTGACCAAAGGTCCTTGTTCATTTGTAGATACTAATTAAAAAATATTTGGCATTTGCTTATAAGGCACAGCTAAAATGATTCCATGTAAAGCATCTGGGAATTAGGTGAAAGCTGACTCCATGGTAACTCATTGAACTTCATGATAAAAATGCAGATGAAAAAAATTCAAATAGTGAAAATACAACAGTGCCATCTTTAATCTGTAGCAGAAATGATGGTGTGTGCAGTTAAAGGTTCTTGGATAACAAGATTATTTAATAAATTGCCTCTCATTTTTAGTGTTGAGAAAACAATTGGAGTATTTGCAAATTAAGTTTGTGCCACTATACAAACGAACAAGCCTTACAGGTACAGTCTTCAAAAGTGTGTTAGAAAATGTTTATCATGAAAAACTATAAAGATTTCAAGTTTTTTTTTTTTTTGCATCCGAATGAACATCTTTGTTTTCTCAAACATTTGAACTAGCCACGAATGTAAAATTGATGCTGAAAGTCATTTGAATTATGGTTGCATAAGCTCAGCGGCTTCTTAATTATTTTTTTAAAATATTCAGATCAGGCTTCTATTATTAACCAAGAATCATGATCATTCCTGGACCATTTAGGCTAGCAAAGAGATTTAGGTGCATTCTAGAAAAAATATTCTCTTATTTTACTGCTATTCCAAGTACAAAAATTGCCTGAAGGCTGAGACTAGAAGAACTGAAGGCCTGTGACATCTATAATTCAACCTGTTTCTTTTTGTTTCTCTGAAATCAGCTTTGCAAGATTTCTTATTCACTCCTCCTGCAACCAGTGTGAGAAGGACAAAACAGGAAAAAGTTTGTGGTTAGCTTAGGAGGGATGGTCAACAGAACTGATCACAGATACTGTACACTTAGAGGTCACTGGGGAGCAGCAGCCAGTGGGCTAGATCAGCAGCAGACATTTCAGTAGGGAACATCATTTGCCATCAACAGGATGACTTCTTTCCTACAGGGTCTAGGCCCATTTTAACAAATGGCTACACAATTCAAGAGCCATAGATGACTGATAGGGGAGCAATCTAACTGATAGCTCTCATGTCATTCCGCCTTCCTCGCATCAGGGATGCTTCAGGAACTGAGCAACTGGGAGGTGGCAGAAGCTCAGTGCCACCTGGCAGGGATTAATTCCTATCCATATTGGTAGATGGCAGCTGAATATCTGCACTGAATTAACATTTACCAGGCTGTCTTGTCGCACTACATGAGAATGCAAGACAAACTACCAAACTAAATCATCAAGCTTTAGGTCATGTAAGCCTGTGTATGACTCCCTGGAGATGCCAGTATCAAAATGGACTTTATCTCCCTCTTAATAAAGGCAAGTAGGCCAGTAGTCCTCCCCGTTTATATGATCATTGAAAGTCAACCTTACCATTTAAGACTTGGCTGTCTGGGTCCGGCATGGTGGTCTAGCGGCTAAATTCCTCCCCTTCATGGTCCGGGATCCCATATTGGCCCTGGTTCTAATCCTGGCAGCTCCACTTCCCATCAAGCTCCCGGCTTGTGGCCTGGGAAAGCAGTCAAGGAAGGCCGAAAGCCTTGGGATCCTGCACCCACATGGGAGACCTGGAGAAGGAAGTTCCTGGCTCCTGGATTCAGATTGGCTCAGCACCAACCATTGTGGTCACTTGGGAATTGAATCATGAGACAGAAGATCTTCCTCTCTGTCTCTCCTCCTTTGTGTATATCTGACTTTGCAATAAAAATAAATAAATCTTTATAAAAAAAGACTTGGCTGTCCACTTCTGGGACAGAGAATAAGTAAATAGTAATGGTTTATTGTTGTGTACTTATTCATTTAGATTGCACATTCAGCAGAGAGTCAATTATTAATATAATTTGCACAAATGATTTATGGTACCCTTTGCTCAACTACAACACAGCTTACCTATTATCAAACATAGCAACATTTTTACCTCAAATTTATTGCTTGTGTGTCTAATCACAATTTTTTATTAAATAATGTCTTGGTTTTTCAAAAAATTATCTGGTAGAAATAAATGTGTGTTACCATCCTTTGATTCATTCCCCAAGTACCTGCACTGGTTAAGGCCAGGTCAGAGACAAATCTGGGCATATGGAACCCAATCCAGGTCTCTCACATGAATGCCTGGGACCTAATTTGTGTCATGCGGTAAGAAGATAGAATTGTGTGCCAGAACTGACAATCAAACTCTCTTATTTCCATGCAGTGAAGACCATATGGAAATCTTGTTATTTCTCTTCTCATAATAACCTTGGAAGTGGCTAGTATATTTATCCCTATTTATTAGCTGAAGAAACTGAGTCCTAAAGGTTAAGTAACTTGGGCTGCTTTATGAACTTAGTGTAGGCAGGATTAAGATTTTATCCTGAATCTTCTAAATCTAGAACTCATACTATCCCGATATTTTTAAAATGGGAATCTGAAGACCTAAGCCTAGAGAGCCATGATAGTTTTATATGTATTTTTAAATGTCCCATACACCGTTTAAAAACACGATGCTGTGTTCCTCTGGCCTCCCTGGGAGAATATGGAGAACACTGGTTTTGTCATGAAATAGGAAACTGAATCTCATTTTCCAGTACATTCCAGATGCCACTAAAATTGCATAAACACTGTTCCCTATGCCATATGCGATTATGAGCTATTATCTACCTGGGACTCAAAGCCAGTAGTGTTGTAATGAGGGTATAAATTTCACTAAATGCTTAATTGTCTTAGTTATCTTTGCTTTAATGAAATAATTGACCATTTACTGCCTTTCCCTTGCATTTTAAGATGTGTACATTTCAACAAGTGCCAATATTTTTGTTGTTTGCTGAAAGACTCCTCTTTGAATCACTTTGAAATAAAATACCATTTTAAATGTAGGCAGCACAATAAGATTTCCTTTATTAAATCATTATAAATGCACAAGAAAATTTATTTTACATTTTAATGTTTGTGAGAACTGCTACAAAACTATAATGATTTATTTAGATGGAAGTAGCTATTTATTTTATAACTAGATTGTTTTTAGACATTTATTACTAAGGAATTATTAACTTCTCCAAATTCTATTTACTTAGAGCAAATCTTAAGCAAATGATTTAATCATGCTGTGCTACAATTTCTAGAGTAGCAGAATAAATATTACAATATGATGGAAAGAAAGTTAAAATAACGATAATAGCAATAAAACAACTAAACTCCATCTGGTGTTTATAATTGTTACAAGCAGCTAAAATCAGCATTAAGTTGAAGAGAAGCTTAACTCTTTCACCGATATGTATGCAAAACCCCAGTGTAACAGCCAAAATATACAGCAATTTTTTTAAAGATTTATTTTTATTACAGTCAGATATACAGAGAGGAGAGACAGAGAGGAAGATCTTCCATCTGATGATTCACTCCCCAAGTGAGCCGCAACCGGCCAATGTGCGCAGATCCGAAGCCGGGAACCTGGAATCTCTTCCAGGTCTCCCACGTGGGTGCAGGGTCCCAATGCATTGGGCCATCCTCAACTGCTTTCCCAGGCCACAAGCAGGGAGCTGGATGGGAAGTGGAGCTGCCGGGTTTAGAACCGGTGCCCATATGGGATCCCGGTGCATTCAAGGCAAGGACTTTAGCCATTAGGCCATGCTGCCGGGCCCAAAATATACAGCAATTTAAAAGACAAGGAAAAGAGTTATTTTGAGATTAGGATTTCATCATACAATTTTTCAGAGGAGGGGACACAAATATTTTCCAATAAAAAATATGGGGAAAACTCACAATGATCTTCCTAAACGTGTTCTGAACATTCTCACACTTGTTATGCTTCGTATGCTTTTGTCACATTTATAGCTTTTGAAAGGAGGTTTTAACTATTTTAACTCTTCTTTTGTAAAGAAGAGGTAGGGAACTGCAACTTTTGGGGGAAACTTGATATTTTATTATTTCTTTGTGGAAAAATGTTACAGGAAACAAAGAGAAGGTTGTTGTGATGCTCTTAAAACAAGAAGGTAAATATGAGTGGTACTGATAATCTGAAGTGCAACAAACCATGGTAGTATAAACATTTGGAGATATAGAACCTATTTTAAATAGAGTCAAGTTGCTTGAAGCCATGATATAAAGTAAAGAGATGTTTCTTTTAAAATAGATACAATAAAATGCAAGAAAGAGTTCTGTTAAAGATCTGTGGGAAAAGACATGGTAAAATTTTTAAATCACACTAATTCTGTTGTGGAAGGATTGAAAACAATTTCCTAAAATAGATCAACTGTGGGTAATTTTCACAGCTGTCAAGCTTCCATATGTTTATCATTTTGATGCGATATTTTATAATTTTTCATTTTTCCATATATATTATTATACTCACATATGAATATACTTAGAAAAATTCAAGGACATGGAATTAAGGGATAGCTATTTGGGAGCAAGAAATTTTTAAAATCCATACATCTTTTAAACACATAGAGATTTTTGAAAACACCTATATGCATGGAATACAAAAAATTGATAGCACAATAAATTTATCTTTTAATGTAATTCCATGAATGTTTTATGCTTATTATATATTATTTTACATATTATACATATATAACTTTTTTCTATATGTAACATATTCCTTTAAGAAGCTGACAAAATAGGGTAGGGTATGTATTTTAATATATAGAAAGACATATTTCAGTATTATTCTGAGTTAAAGTAGTTAAAAGGTAAAAAAAAAAGAATGAGAATGAATCTGGGGAGACAGGATATGCAACTAAGTTCTGTTTTCTCATCTATCACTTTCTTGTGTAATTTCATTTACCTTAGAAAATTGGTAGACTTTTTCTTCTTCGATTTGGTAATATAGAAAGTAGAGCTCTTTCTTTTGAACAAAATTATTTTAGGTATGAAGTGATGTAAGTGAAGAATTTTGCCTCTTGCTGCAGATAAATTGGTACTTCATGAACATTTGATCCTAGTCGTCACTGAAAATGTAAGAATAATGTAAGAATAATGATGCGATGCAAATAATACAGGAATGTAAAGAAAAAATTAGGAAGCTTAATTCCTGGGTTAGTTGAAAGTTATATTTGAGAATAACTTGAGAAAAGCATCTTATTTTCTGATACACATTCATTATTTTATATGAAAAATAATATTTAAACAAAGTGAAAATAAAAGAGTTTCTCAGGTTGGGGGTGTCATGTGTGATTGCTGGTCAAGCTGCCACCTGCAACTCCAACATCTCATGTCACAGTGCTTGAGGTTGATGCCCGATTAGCTGCAGTTAGATAAAATTAACTGAAGTTAAATAAACATTGGCCTTGTAATAAAACACAGCCAAGAAAATCAGTTCAAAACACGCCTCTCTGAGTTGGTCATCTGAAGATCCGAATATGATTAAGTCAGTTTAGGAAACAAAGATGAATAATCTTTAAAATGCAGAGCAATTGATTAATTTAGTTTTCTACATTCTTAGTATTTATTATCCATGCTAATATCACATAACAGCACTGAAATATGTGATTTCCTCGATAATCTGTGATGAAAAGATATTTTTTCTTTGAAATTCAAGAATACAATGAAGAATATGAAATTAATGACAACACAGGTTTATAAACTAAATTAAATATCAATTCTGCAGTTAGCATAATTGATCTGTTGCAGAATTCTTTTGTAAGTAGGTGACATGTTGCTATTATGATTAGCTTGAGATTGACTTCAATACATTTTTATGCAGGGCTAAATATGTGTATGCATGGACTGTATATATTTTTATACCAAACACATTTCTTGCACAAAAATAACTTCCTTTTATGAACATTTTAATTATTTGAGCTTCACAGAGAGAGTGAGATTGTTGTATCGCACCAGTTGATTGATTCCACAAATTCTATCAGTGACCCACTGCAGGGGAGAAGCCAGGAGCCTGGAGCTCAGGGCACCCCAAGCTGCCTTGCAGAGTACTCTGCCCGGGGAAGCTGGAATCTGGAGTGGAGCTGGGGCTCACAAGGAGGTATTGTGATGAGGGCTGAAGGAATTCCCAACATTGGCTTAACCACTAGGCCAGCACTCCTGATTTTATCATTTAATACCATTTTTCCACAAAATCTTAAAGTATTCTCATATGTCTATTGGCCATATTGGATTTCAAGTGGCCCATGTAGCATTTTTATATGTAGGTAGGGAAATATGAGTATATACTGATGCATACAGCAGAAGATACAAAGTAGCATAATCAGGCTATAGAATAAAGTTGCAAGTGTAGTATTTTATATACTTGTAGGAAACATTACAGAGCACCCAGATTTATCACTGCAAAAGCTCATACTTCTTGAATTGCCTTTTGATATGTCAAATTCTTTTTCTGAAAGCTGTTGTTTTCATCTCCACACCACACAAACTGACAATCAGTAAAAATATTTTTCACTTTCTTTAAAAAGAAATCAGTGTGTGAGGGAGACAGATGAGTAGTCACAGAAGAGAAATTTTACGGCTTGTGAAAATACTTTCATGGTGGCATACTGAGAGATGCATGCCATTTATATTTTTCCAGACCTATAGAATGTACAACGGCCCACATGAACATTATTGTATGCTGTGAACTTTGCACTCTGGGGGGATATGATGTATAAAAGTAGAGTCGTGAGCTGTAGCGAATGTACCTGTCTTGGAAGATTGTAATGGGGATGCTGTGCCTATGGCAGGGGGCAGACGATGGGCAAGACTATTTGGGAAATTTCTGTACCTTTCTTTCTGTTTTACTGTGCAACTAACCTTCACCCCTGACCGAAACTCACTCACACACACACACACACACACACACACACACACCCCGACCTTGAAGAAATAAGATAAAAATAAATACTATATTGCTTATGAACTCTTAGTTAAATATTAATCTTCCCTCCTCAGCTCACAGAGTGTTAACAGTTTTGGCCACATTTTTACTGGTGCTCAGTATGTCAAAATATAATTCTTTCTAAAATTCTAAAATTCACAAAATGCATTTTCTCATTGTAACCATTTTGTAAATGTA
The DNA here is from genome assembly GCF_030435755.1 of Ochotona princeps. Taxonomy (NCBI): domain Eukaryota; kingdom Metazoa; phylum Chordata; class Mammalia; order Lagomorpha; family Ochotonidae; genus Ochotona; species Ochotona princeps. The sequence continues at coordinate 34,405,610 of NC_080832.1, read as the reverse complement.
TAGCTCAGTAGCATGAAGTGCACTCACACAGTTATACCACCTTACACATCCACATCTAGAACCATTTTCTTCTTAAAAAACTTGAAATGCCATATACATTATTTTTTGGTCATTGGGCAATATTTACAAATTTCTCTCCCTTTTTGGTTTATTTATCTTTGTTTGAAATGCAGATTTTACAGAGAAAAGAAAGACAAAAAAGGTCTTCCATCCTCTGGTTTACTCCCCAAATGACCGCAATGGACAGAGCTGAATTGGTCTGAAACCAGGAGCTTCTTTCCTGGTCTCCCACATAGGAGCAGAGTTCCCAAAGACTTGGGCATTCTTGCAGTAGAGAGCTTGATTGGAAGTGGAGCAGCCAGGATGTGAACTGGCACCCATAAGCCTGTGCCACAGAACTGAGGAGTAGCCTGCTGTGCCATTGCACAGGCCTCATTTCCCTTCCTTTCAATGTGAAATGATACATCACTGTCTCCTACCCCATTGTATTATCCATGCATTCAGTAATCCATGCATTCTACACTTTGGCTGCTATGATTATTTCTTCTCTTAGTACATTTGTATTTTGCTAATTGTTTTCATTTCTCCTAAGTTACATATCCAACATTTGAATTACTGGATTTTGTATTCTGTTTTTAATTTTTTGAGGAACTACCATATAATTTTCAGTAGTGCCTGTAATGTTTTACATTCTCACTGGCAAGAATTAGCAAGAGTTGGGCCCGGTGCAATAGCGTAGTGGTTAAAGTCCTCACCTTGCACGCGCCCAGATCCCATATGGGCGCCGGTTCTAATCCCGGCAGCTCCACTTCCCATCCAGCTCCCTGCTTGTGGCCTGGGAAAGCAGTCGAGGACGGCCCAAATCCTTGGGACCTTGCACCCACGTGGGAGACCTGGCAAAGCTCCTGGCTCCCGGCATCGGATTGACTCAGCTCCAGTCGTTGCGGCTCACTTGGGGAGTGAATCATCGGATGGAAGATCTTCCTCTCTGTCTTTCCTCCTCTCTGTATATCCGCCTTTCCAATAAAAATAAATCTTTAAAAAAAAAGAGTTAGCAAGAGTTCCATTTTTTTCCCCACAGATTCACCAACCTTTGTTACTTTCTGTTTTGTTTTTCATTGCTACCATTCTGATCAATGTTCTTCCCAGGCTATTTGCAGGGAACTGGATCAGAAGCAGAACAGCTGGGACATAAACTCACACCCATATGGGATGCTGTAGCTTGATATGCTATGCCATAATGCCAGGCCATAGCTTAATATGCCAGGCCATAATGCCAGCTCCAAAGATAACTTTTTATCAAAATAAGTTCTATATGTGTGTATCATTACCAATACAGAAAAGGTTACCACGGGCAAAGAATACTTTATCAAATTGTTTAAGTGTCAGGCACCTGGGCTTTTACAGTTTCATGCCTCTTACAGAATTCCTGAAAAGAGATTGAGAACTGTAACAAAACTGCATTCTATACTTTAATTAGAATTAGGGAGTGAATGATTGGATCAGTCTACAAGCATACATTCTGCTTTTTAAATGAAGAAATATGTAAGGATTTGTTTGAAGATTAATTAATTAATCAATTAATTTGAAAGAGGGAAAGAGAAAGAACATGAATGAATGAATGAGATGTTGCTAACTGGTTCACTTCGAAGATTGCCGCCATGGCCAAGGGTGGGCCAGGCCAAATCCAGAATCCAAGGACTTGATCTGGTTCTGCCGCACATATACAGGGATGCAAATCTTTCAGCATTTTCTGTTGCTTATTCTAGTTCATTAGCAGGGAGCTGGATCAGGAGTGAAACAGCCAGGACACAAACCATGCGCATATGTTCTACTGTCATCACAAGTGGGGACCTTAACCACTTTACCACAATGTCAGCTCCCATATGTGAGGATTCTTGACAGTCCTTTTCATAGCAATTATTATCACACTCACATTACTTTTGCAGCACCTACATGGATGAGGGTTACTGGTACATGAACTGTGTTTCTGTGTCTTCCTATTACTGAACTTTCCTCTTACTATTATTATAATATGGATATCTGAATTATAGCTTATTCCTCTCCTATAATAAGGCACTGTAAAATTTTGCTGCTAAAAAATAGCATAAGTGGCTAATCCATTCACAGAGGCATATTTTTAGTGATACAAATTTGTAAATTGAGGATATGTATGACTGAGTATGTGTTCACTTTCTGGTAGCCAAAAGGATTTGATTTCCACACATGTTTTTATATTGATCAGATAATATGAGGATTATTTTCTGAGTGTGCATTTCAAGTATATGACATTCAAAATTACATCAACATGAGACTATAATTTATAGTGTTTCCAAAATTGACTGTATTGCCAAATTTTTAAGAAGAAGCAGATCTTTATAGCTTATTTATATGCCTGTTTAAGTACTGGCTGCATTAAGCCTAGCTTTAATCTTCTTCATTAACTATTCTAATTCCAAATTCACACATGGCCTTCTTGCCTCTCTAGAAGTACATTTCTAGTGAAAATAGTTGTATTCATGCCACCCACGCGGGAGAACTGGAGTTCTCAGCTTCTGGTTTTGGCGTGGCATAGCCTTGCTTGCGGTAAGCATCTGGGGAGTGAACTACAAGATTGGAACTCTATTTCTGTGACTTTCAAATAAATAAAAAATCTAAAAATACATTTCACAAAATAATGTTTCATTTTTTCCTTAAAAACATTACATTTAGCTGAAACATTTGCTTTTCCTATACTCTTGTATTTTCTGTGTCTTGAGACTTTAGCTGCTTTATAATAAATGTAGTGATATTTATAGATTTTTGTGTCATTAATTAACTGATATGTATAAATTTTACTTTTTCAAATTATAAGAAAGTTAAAGCATTAATATTTGTGCTTATTCCACCCCCTAGCTGGCTCTGCTGCCCCAAACATACTTGGTTTCAAATTGATGGCATGTTGTGGTTAGAACTTTTTTTCTTAGTTAACTGGATATCATATAAAAGCATCTTACTTCATGTAACTTAAGACTTAGTTATTTGAAAATTAAGTCATAAATACATGATCTTGTAGACTATATTTCTGCTTCGAGATCTCTTATGTTGTGTGTCTTCTGACATGCAAGTATCACTGAAGTGAGACCCTTAGCCTGCAGAATGTCAGGAAATAGCACCGTTGCAAAGGCCTGCCACGATCATGGAGTCAGCAATAAGAACTCTGGAGCTAAAAACTAAATTTATTTGAATGATCGAGTTTAAAGATATACTCTACCGTTTCATTTATAACCCTCCTTTTTTATTCTGTGAAGAATGGCAACCAGACAAAAGTCAGCCAAAACCAATGAGAACTGGTCAGTAATTATGAAGATTTGGGTAAAGATACAGACCCGGCAGGATGACTCGTATCACAAATCCTCCCCCTGTAAGTGCTGACATCCAGTAAGGGTACTAGTTCACGTCCTGGCTGCTCCACTTCCCATCTAGTTTCTTACTTCTGGCCTGGGAAAACAGTGGAAGATGGCCCAAAGCCTTGGGATATTGTACCCACATGGAAGACAAAGGGAGAGCTTGTGCTTCTGGCTTCAGGTCGGCTCAGCTCTGCCAATTGAGGCCATTTGGGAAGTGAGCCAATGGATGAATGATCTTTTCTATCTGTCCCTCCTTCTCTCTGTAAATTTGCCTTTCCTTAAAAATAAAATATATATTTTTTTTAAAGTTTAGCTCTCCTTTTCCTGGAAAAAAGAAAGATTGATCCCATCCTTACCTTAATTAAATATTTTAACTATTGTAGCACCTCCAATTGGTATGTTAATCGAATAAATTTAATTGTAAATTTAATTTGTTGCCTTTTTTAGTTAAAAATTCCAAATTACAAGAACCTTGTTAATTTGATATTCAATGATTTTATTTTATTGTAAAAACAATTCATATGCTATCTAGCACCAATAAGAGAGTTGAGCTATCATAAATTATTATTAGTATTTTAATGAGACCAAATACTGTTCTAAGCATTTCATATGTATTACGTTTCATATTCTGTATAAATTTGGTAAGGAAATAATGATTTTGTTTTTATCCTGCAGTTTAGAAAATAAACATGACAGATTAAGAAGTGGCCCTAGGGTGGCAGGGCCCATTCAGTGGCAATGCTGCCTATGTCCCTGACCCAGTCATTTCGCTTGAATTTCTAATTACAACATCACAGAGTTCTAAGATTACAATGAAATGCCTGAGATTTCTTTCCTTAAAAATGCTCTTTTCACAAGGAATAGCACCTTCGCTAATTCAGTTCTGGCAAATACAGAGAACTTTGGAACAACCCTTGATTATTGCTTCCTTCCTGTCCGTTATTCATGTCTGAGAGGCTATACCTACCAATGTTTTCTGAATTTGAATATTCACCATCTCTGTGACTATCACCACTGCAGAAGCCACAATCTTACCCCAGAACGACTCTACCCACGTGTGTAATCACTCCCTTGCCACATTTCACCTCCAGAGCTCACTTGCCTTGCCAAGCAGCAGGCAAAATAAACTTAAAATAGGTGTATGAGGTCCAGTGTCATAGTATAAGGAGTTATTCAAATATCCCCACCCTGCACCCAGGCGCCATTTCTTCTTCCTCACAGCTCACAAAATTCGTGCCAGTCCAGCCATCCACCAATCAGATGTTACCCAGCATTTTACCTGAGAATCCCACCCCGATCTTCTAGTCCCTTCCCCAACCCTGCCCACTCACCAATCATCCCTAGGCCTTCACCTGCAGGCACCAATCCCCTGGGGCCTGCCCTCAATCCCTCCCAATCCCCGCCCCCCACACCTTGCAGACAAAAAGGCACCCAGGTGCGGCTCTGTCTCTCTTCTCTCTCTCCTCCTTCCTGCTCCCCTTCCCCCTTTTTTCTCTCCACCACCTCCACCCCGTTCCTGCCCCGCTGGAATAAACCTCCTAAGATATCTTGTTGCATCTGGTGTTTTCAGCTCACGGTAAAGAACCAGGTTGCGGGAATTAGCTGCGCGTAATAATATCGTAATATCATATGAACTAGAACTCAAACCTTTTAAAATAACTAACACATAGCCTAGTGTCTGAAATTTTTGCCTGTTCAAGGATTGCATTTGGGTACTGGTTCATATCCTAGCTGCTCCACTTCCCTTCAAGCTCCCTCTTGTGGCCTGGAAAAGCAGTGGAGGATGACACAACGTCTTGGGAACCTGCACCCATGTAGAAGACCCGGAAGAAGCTCCAGGTTAGGACTGGCTCAGCTCCTGCTGCTTCCGACACTTGGGGAGTGAACGAGCAAATGGAAGATCTTTGTCTTTGTCTCCCCTTCTCTCTGTAAATATGACTTTCCAATAAAAATTAATAAATCTTAAAAAAATAGGTATACAGGAACCCATCATGGTATAGTAGATTGAACCAGCCTTCCGTTTGGTCACTTTTTGGAATTCTGGCTGCTTCACTTTCAATTTAGCTCCCTGATAACATGTCGGGAGTAAATAGCAGAAGATGGCAAGTGTTTTTGTCTTTGAGCTCAAGAGACATAATCTCAGAAACCTCCTGATTGCTAACTTCAGCCTGGCCCAGTCCTGGCTCTAGCAACCACGTGGTTAGTGAACCAGTGGAAGAAAGTTCTCTCCATCTCTTTCTCCATCTATCTGTAGCTCTGTCGTAAAATAAACCAAGCATCTTATCACCTCACTACTTAAAATCCTCCAAAGGAATCACCAAATCCAGACTTTCTACTACCTTTTGAATGATTTATATGGCATAACCTTTGTTCGCTTCCCTCACAACCTAAGTGAACACAGTGTGCTCCTATTTTATTCTGCCGTGTTGCCTGCCTTAAATGGACCAAATTTGTTCCTAATTCAGAGTCAGTCAGACTGTCTGTCTGTCTGTCTCTCTTTGTCAAGAGTTATTTATATTCATTGGGAAGGAAATTTATAGAGAGAAGGGGAGACAGTAAAAAAAGATCATCATCGGTTCACTCCCAATGTGATTGGAGCCGAGTTGATCTGAAGCCGGAAGCCCAGTGACCAGGAGTCTCCTCTGGGCCTCCCAGATGGGTCCAGGGTCCAAAGGACTTTTGCCATCCTCTGCTGACTGCCCAGGTTATAGGAAGGCATCTGGATCTGAGGTGGGTCACCTGGGAAACAAACAACAGTGCACATATGGGATGCTGCTGCGTGAAGCTGCAGGATTAGCAAATTGAGCCACTGTGCGGGCCCCCTGTGTCAGTCTCTATGCTTGCTTGTTTCCTTTGGCATAAATGACATTTTCCAAGATGTCACAGCTCCCTCTGTCACATTACTAAGGTCTCTACTCAATCATCACTCTTTCGAGAGTCTCTGCTCACCGTCTACTGTAGAAAACACTGCCTAACATTTCATTTACTCATTCAGATATTCATTTACCTGGTTAATTACTATGTATATGCTGGCTCTCTAGGGGATTGAAGAAAATGTCTTAATTTATCATAATTTAAAGTGTTAGACAATTTTCATGGTATAAATACTCCTGTTATAGCTGATTTTCTAATTACCACTGTGATATAATTAAAGAGAATTGTGAAGAGATACATAACCTGGTTTTTGAAAGCATGGTTTTTGAAGAGATGGCTTTTGCCTGCTCTTCTAGAATATAATCCCAAGGTGGGGAAACTTTTGACTTTACTACCATATTTCAGTAGATAGGTTAAAGGCTGCCACAGTAAGTTATGTGTTGCTTAATAATGTTAATACAATAAAAACACCAGCAAACTATGTAATGTCACCCTGTGGGTGACATATATATGGAAATGAAAAATGTTAGAATCTAATAGTCCTGTTAGGCCTTTTGCTTTCCAAGAAGGGGAGAATTACAATAGCTTATGTGCAGTTGACGACATGTGCAGCTGTCCTGCTTAAAGAGTCACCGCAGCCTACCTTTGAATGTTCTCTTTTAAATCTCCCTAAAAAGGTTACTGCGAATAGACATTTAAATTTATTCTGTTTCTATTTAAATAATTTCATTTCTGTTTAGGCTACAGAAGTGCATCTGTATGTAGCTCATCGTACTGTGTCCGTCAAGCCTTTGGCTCATCTCTAACATGTCCATGTCAGGCCTATCTACAATTCAAATCATGACCTTCTGTGCTTTGCATTTTAAAGCTTCTGACCTACACACTTAAAGAATTAACTCAGGATTCATGGTCATGGTTTTACTCTTGTTCCTTCCACGAGGGACAATACTTAATAGGGTAAAATACTCAATGTACAAACATTTAGAGTTGTGCTTTCGATGCCAAATATATGCAAATATGTTTTTTAAAGTCTGTATATGTACTTGCTGTTCATGGCCACTACTTACAATACCATTATTTTACTCACTGTAGACATGAAGCCTGAGCTGCCTCATTACCTTTTCATTACAGTATGTTTAAATATGTCTCTGTAGTTGTCTCCCCGTGCAGGTTGATGGTAGAATTGCACGGTGCTATCTTTCATTCTTTGCTGATAATGCCTGGTTTTTCCCTGTCAGGTTTTACTACTGATGATTTTGTAACTTTTTGTTCAGTGTTAAGAAACTATTTGGTCGGGTTTGTTCAGAGGAAGCCCCATCGATTATGTTTAATGCCTCATGTATCACAAATGAGGTAGAACTTGATTCTGTATTAGTGAGTTCCTAAATCTGATATCCAAAGATGCATTGTTCTTTTTAAGACTTTTACTAGACTTTCTAACCAACAGTTTTATTTGATAGTAGCTTTGGAATTCACTCAATTAATTTTGTCTTATTAAGTTTCCCACTTACATGTTTTACATAATTGTATGATATCAAGGAATAGTTAATTGTTCATAAAAGAACATTTTGAACCACATAAAGAATCCAAGATCACTTGCACTATTTCAAGATCATTGTGACCATGACTTCTTGTGACACTCAGAATCTGTTGAATTGGAAATATTCCAATGCTAGGGAATTATTCTCATGTCACTTTGCTAACTTCCTTTAATATCTTTTGGTTGTATGAGACCCAGTTTGGTGAAGTAGGACACACCGGACTCTGGTGCAATCAGTTAGGCCCAGTAGAGACCATTGGAATGACCATGGGCAGTCAGATATTCAGATCTGCTAAGAGCAGGATGCTTACCTAGGAAGGTGACAGAGGGAAGAAAGACAACTTTTCAGTGCTGTATGTGCTGTATATCTTTCGGAGATCCAGCTCTTAGCACTTGATACATCATTTTTGACTTGGCATCATCAGAGTCATGATTTTGTAAATTTCTAACCGAAAAAAGCAGTAATCAGTCTGAGTATATAATTTTTACAATGCTTTTTAATTATCACAGGCCCTTAGGACATAATTCTTAAATTTGGGGCACTGTTTTTAGAAAATTTCTTTATCATCATATGAATGTCATCTGTTAACCTTGGTTTTAAATTATGGCCAGAAAGATTTTTTCTTTTATCCAAGTGCACAAGGATGGTTTGTTCAAGCTCAGCACATCCAAGCCTGGGTTCTTGGTTGAAAGCAGGCAGCTGGCTGAACAACTGGCCTGCCTGCACCAACACCCCTTACCGGGAGTGTGGCCCCAATAGAACATTCATAGGGTTTTTATATGGGCAGTCCACAATAGCTTGAAAATGGGCAATTCACAATAGCCTGCAAGGTGAGGGGAAGTACCACTCATTCCCTATCTATCTCTGCTGGACAGCCCATGCCTCCAGCACCTAAGGTAAGCATCCACGTAATTACTTGGAGCCAGCTGTGAGATAACCTGACTTAGGTGGGTCTTGATTCATTAAAGTTCACATAGGCCACTAAAGGTCGCATAGGCCATTTGGCCTGCAAGGTCACACGGTTTTTTAGTAGCAATGAGCCATGTGCAAATGGTTGGGATTTGATACTGAGGTTCTTCATTCCCCCCTCTTTCTAGTAACTGCAGGAGCCAATCATGGTTCCCAGGTCTCTCTTTCTAAATCAGATTCAGGACAGGGGCAGTACTAGGATTTCAGAACCATCACTTGTACTGTACTAATGCGGTCCCTAATAAAAGTAAGTAATGTATTAAGAATGCAAGGCCCAAAGGTTAAATGAGTATTAGAATATTCAAGGGGCCTAGTAGGGTAGAACTATCATACTGCAGCTTTCTCATTTTTTCATTTCACTTAATTAGCAAGTGAGATCATTTGTTTCAAATTTGCACTAAAGACCATATTGACAAATAGTGGCAGAAGCTCTTTGCAGAATTTCACTTTAGAAGAATAATATGTGATTTAAACATATGTAATACTAATGGTAGAATTTGTCCTTAGTTAATGATGTGTAGTGTGCCATCCATACTTATTAGTATTTAACTTGATCATCAATGTTTTTAAATACTCGTAAAATCAAGTTAGAGAGTCCCTTAAATCATTTCAGGGGCAAAATTCTACTTTGGATCACCTATTTCAGTAGACTTGAAAAATGAATGAACATCTGTTATATGTAAGGCTTTAATAGCTATCTATAGGATTTTGTATGCTTTCTATTGGTAGTAACTTAAAAATGTAGTATTGGAAAAACAAAGATTTTGTTACCACAAAACGAAGGTTATGTTCAGTTGTTACTTTGAAATATCATTGGGTGTAACACTAGAAATTGAGGTAAAGAAGGAAAAATATCTGTATTAGAGTTGTAATATGCATAGACTTGGAAGGTATTTTTTTGCCAAAAAAAGGAAGAGCTATAAACATATTCCATTGTTTACTAGGTATGTGGGGTAGGATACATATGGTGTATTAATTTTCTGTTATAACCATATGCATTTTGTATAATATACATGTTTTTGTTACTACCAAACCAGATTATCATAAAATTTCCAGCTTAAAACAGCATCAGTTTATTACATTACAATTTAATATGTATGTCCTGAATCTCACTGGGCTAACATCCATGTGTAGGGAGGGTTGCAGTCACAGTCCCTTATGGAACCTCTAGGCTGTAATCCACTCCATTGGCCTTTTTTGCCGGTTCTACATGCCACCTGCTCTCTTAGCTTGTGGCTCTTCCTCCAGCTTTTAAGCCAGATTTTCACAAGGTATCACAATGTCGCAATGTCACAATGCCACTTCTCTTCTTTTGTCACTCTTCCCTCTTTTCAAGAAACTTTGTGTTCCTTTGGGTCCATCTGGATACTTCTAATTAAAGTCTCCCTTGCCATACAAAATAATGTTCATAATGATTGGCATCTAAATAACTTTGAGGGAATATTATTCTGACAGACCTTACTGCTCTCATTTTAATTGTCCAATCGCTTCCTATCTATCTCAAGCATAGAAACAACCTGTAATAAAATACAAACACCAAATATTACTTTCCAAAGGGAAAGATCTTTGCTTGGGAAACTCAAAATTAACCACTTCAAGGTTTAGAGAACTAATACAAAATGAACAAATTTAAGGCTTAAAGAGAAATTCAAGTTTAATGTAGTCTTCTAAATTCTTCTGTCTTTGTTTCTTCCAGAAAGTGAAAATTAGTGTATTAGGAACCATTTTCATTAAAATAAACTTAAATCTTAAATAAATGTCATTTCTTCTCAAAGAGATAATCAGAAGCTGTAGATATCTCAAAGCATATTAAAAAGGAGAAAAAGAACGTTAGCTTTCAGTCAGGTCACTGGAACATTCATAAAGCTGATTATAATAGGATAGAAAAATATCCCATGGGCTCTATTAGATTAAACAGAGAAAAAGTGGGGAAGTAATGAAACAACACAGAGTACAGATTAAGTTTAAGCAAATCCATAGGGAAAAATAAACACGGGGTTACATATAAGCATGAAAATAGCCAATGCTATTTCATCTGTAATGGCTGAAATTGAGAAGTGTTAAGTGACTCTGTTCTGTTGAAAGAATTTATGAACCAAGACCAGAAAGTTTCATTCTGTCTTTGATTTGTTATTGTACAGTGTTAACATAATATTTCTAACTCTTCTCATCATTTCAAAACTTTGTGAATATTCCCCAAATGCTTTGAACCAGAGTGATTCATTCATGTCTGTAATGTCATAGATTGGGGAATGCGTATGCTCTTTTTACTCTGATTACTCTAAAAGCACAAAAACAAAGGCAATGTTGGATATTTTAGAAAGCAGGCTTTCAACTGTCACATTCCTAATTGCCTGTAATTCACGCCAATACTGTACTCCGTGATGGTTTCATTGAAAGGACTGTCATGTTTTATGGGGACTCAGCCTACCTGTACTTTTTAAATTTTTTTTACATCTAATTATTATTATTATTATTTTATGATACAATTCCATAGGTTCCTGGCATTTCCCTTATCCCCTCCCCAATTCCCCTCCCAGGTTCCTCTATATCATTACTAAAGTATAGTTCTTCATAAACAGTCATATGTCCATCATTTTGGGCATGGACAATGGCAGAGAGTCCAGCATCCTATTGTCAAGATATAGTGAAGAGTTTCATTGTAAGTCCATCTTTGTCTGGAAGTAGAAATGCATTCTACATTGTGTCCTCACATCTGAATGTTAGTCTCCATTTCATAGCTACTGTACATCCCCTCAAATGTAAAGTCATAATACAAAATCAACAATGGAAAGAAAAATAGAAATTTACAATGCCATGAAGTTAAATGACATGTTACTAGATATGACAGTCTCCATTACACAGCTACTCTACATCCCCTTAAATGAAAAGCCACAAAACAAAATCAACATCAGGGAGAAAAAAGAAATTAACAACACCATGAAGTTAAATAACATGCTACTAAATTACTAATGTGTAGCTGAAGAAATGAAAATCAAGAACCTTCTTGAAGAAAATGATGCTACTGTATGGTCTATGAGTTATTGAAGAATTTAATGAGAAGAAAGTGTTTTGAAGAGATGAAACTAACAGAAAACAACAAAACCCATGCAATATAGTTTCCACTGATTATTGTTGGTGAAGTGTGTCTCTTCTAGACAATAAATAGATGGGTTTTGTTTTATAATCCAGTCTACTAATCTATGACCTTTGATTTAGCTTAAGCCATTTACATTCAGAGTTTAATATGTATGGGTGATAATTTGATCCTGTCGTTTTAGGAATGGGTTGTTCATTGGTTTAGTCTTCTGTTGTCATTTTACTGGGATGTTCTTCCCATTTGCCTTTGGTTTTGTTTAGTGCTATTCCTTCTTCAAGAGAACATCTTGAAGTATCATTTGTAGGGCAGGTTTGGAAGAAGCAAATTGTTTTAACTTTTCTTTACTGTGGAAGAATTTTATTTCATTTTCAAAGACAAAAGAAAGCTTTGCTGGATATGTTATCCTAGGCCGACAATTTTTTTATCCTTTTAGAATCTGGAATGTGTCACTCCATTCTTTTCTTGACTGTAGTTTCCTGTGAGAGATCTCCTGTGAGTTTGATTGGGATTCTTTTATATGTCAATTAATTTTTTTCATGTGCACATTTAAGGATCTTTTCCTTCTGTTCAATTGAAGAGAGCTTGTGTCTTGGTGAAGATGGCTTTTGATCAAGCCTGCTGCGAATTCTGTGCCTTTCCTGGATGTTGTTTCCCAATTCTTCCTCTAGATTAGGGAAAATTTCCCCTATTATTTCATTAAATACATTTGCAAACTCAGCTTTTCTTTCTGCACCTTCTGGGACTCCCATAACTCTTACATTAAGCCTCTTAACAGTGTCCTTCAATTCTTAAATACTTTTTTTGGCCTGATCCAGCTCATTGTTGATCAGAGGCTTTAAAATGAGTTTTTTGAATTCTGTGTGCCCCATTTTCTCGATGTCTTCCTCAGTTAACTCTGAAGTTGGCAAAGGCAGTTGCTCCTTTACAGGGGAGTTTTCGGTAATATTCAATGTGCCTTTGTCTCTGCTTTTGCTCTTTGGTCATTGCACTTCTGGTTATCATATTCTTCTCCTTGGGACAGGTTTCTAAGCTCTGTCACCCACAGGTCTACAATGCGATTTTACTTATTGCAATTGGTACACAACTTTTGGCTTGCAGCCAATTGTGCCACAACCTTCAGCAAGTTCCAGGTCTGGTGTTGGCAACGCCCGCGTCGCCACGTAATCCGAGCTGAGCAGAGGGACTAGGGTTACAAAAAAGACCACGCGCAGAGACAAGACAAGGCAACACAACACGCAGTACACCGAATGCCGATCGATGACAGATTGATCTTTATTGCAACTCCAGGCTTGCTTTTATACTCTCCCTAGCTCCTCCCAGTGTTTATCCAGTCCTCAAAGGACCACCCTAAATCCTCGAGTTCCTCCCTGTAGTGGCCACCCTAAATCCCTTGAGTTCCTCCCAGTGTTTATCCAATCCCTTGGCAGATAACTTGACAAATAGGAAGCAGGAACTTGCGGTTAAGCCAGTGGCTAGATGTATCAGGCCAAAATTGCCAATCCTGTCATGCTCTGAGAAACAAGCTAAGCTGTGGAGTTAATCCTTGGGAGACTGGGGCCTGCATGTCCCCCTTTTTTTGTTTTTTTAATGGATGCCTGTCTTAGGTTGTCCAGCAGTCAGTTGACGCCTTACCCGTCATGGGGAGCCCCACCTGGGGAATCTCTGTCTTAGGTTGGTCATCAGTGCTGCCAGATCTTACCCGTCTATGGCTGCCCATCACACCATGTTCAACCAAACTTGAGCGCTAGGGTTTTCCACAGCTAAATCCATCATGGTTTGTCAAATAATGACCTGCTCCCAGGCTTGTTGCCTGCATAGACGGCAAAGAAGAGTAAACAGTACTGCCACAACCTTCAGCAAGTTCCAGGTCTGGGTTCTTATGTTAGATTTCCACCACAGTCTTCACAGCCCCAGCTCCTGGCTCAGCACTCTCCACCTCCTATGATTTCATGCTGAGGTTGCACCGTTGTCTATGCAACCTTTCTCCCACTTCCATTTAGAGCAGGTCCCAGGATTAGGGAGACACCAGGTGTCCTATATAGTTAGGTTGTTGGTGGCTCTGATCTTGTCGGAACCTGTTGGACGTTAGGTCTGGATGCCACATGGACCTATTATGACCCGTGCAATGCCATAGTCGATATTATTTTCCTGCGGGACCAGTGCAATCCACGGAACTCAGTGAGTTCTTGCGAGCTCAGCACATGCGCAGTTCACTGTTGTCCCCTACAGTCCTAAAGCTATTGCCACAGTGTGCAAAATGGCACCTGATGTGCCACTACTAGAGTTCTTGATCTGCTGGCTCTCAGATCTGAGGGTTACCCAGACCAGTCTTTCGTAGAACCTGTAGAATGCCACATTGCTGCAGTTCGCTGAGTCAGAAATGAGTTCATTCCCAGCTCAGCGTATGCTTAGTCCTTTTCCTTGCCTTTGCCTCACTAGGCAAAATGGTGCCCAATTCAGCTGTAGGGGCCTGACTGGGCTGTGGAATCTATCCTTTTCTCACACTGCCCATCTGGGATTTGCTGCTCTGTCTCTGCTCCAGGTCAAATCAAACGGATCAGCAAGACAGACAGTTCTTTATCTGGGTTTACCTCCCAAGCTCCCAGTGAAAGTCCCTTCCCACCTGGTGGAGTTCAGGCTGCTGGTGGAGTTCAGATGGCTGCTAGCTGAATGCTGCTGGAGTATCAGTCACTGCAGCACTGCACCATTGTGTCTGCTGCTCTCCTGTGTCTGTCAGTCTCCAGGTACCCCTCTGCTGTTGTTCTGTCCTTTCCTATTTCCTGGAATGTGTCCTCTCTGCTTCATCCTGAATAAATGTTGCTCTGTCCATTTAAATGTGTCCTTACCCTATTGCGCCATCTTGTTTCTCCACTCAGCCTACCTGTTCTTTTACCAGCAGCTGGTGTAACAGCCATGCTGTGTCAGTGACTTAATCACAGGAGGCAGGTCAGTCTTTTGAAATTATGGATTATTTCAAATGAGAGAGAACATGTGAAGACAGACAGATGTCAAGGACAGTGCTAAAGACAAGGAACATGCTTGCTTGGGTATTCCCTGCAGCTAGTATTGATGAAAAGAATAGCAACTTAATGAGGCATGGGATACTAAATACATTAATAAGCTCAAGGAGGAAATCATTCATTCCTCCGTGTATTCAACTTGCTCCTGTTACTACCTTCCTCAAGAATATACTAAAACTTAGAGGGAGTCTGGCCCAACAATGACCTTTAAAGTTGATAATTAATTTGAAAGAATTATTAGGACATATTTCTTAAGCTCAGAATGTAGTGTGGTCATAGTGAAAAGCAGAGTTAACCATTTATCAAGATAATTAGGAAAATTCATTAAATGTTTGTTGTTTAAGAGCAGGCACCCCATTACTGGTATGGCAATATTATTTGAAAGAGAATTATTTGCTTATTAAGATGTATTAGTAAACATTTTACGTTTTGATTATGCAAATTTTCAGACACTGGCTAAGGTATAGAAAAGAATACCATGGACCTATATGTACACAGGACCTACCTATAAAATTAACTTATAACTTAGTGCCATCACTTCTAAATCTATCCACATCCAATTCTGCTCTCTAGTAGATTTGGAAGTAAATTCATGTGTCTTGTTTTCTCCATAAGTTTTATATTATGTGTATGTTAAAGGCCCTTGTAAATAAAACCTATTTTACTCCTAAAAAATGATCACTGTTACTACTTCAAAAGTAACAAATAACCATTATTAGATTTCTGCACTATTACTTCTAAATATAAACAGGTTGCTGATCAAATCAGAAGACACAATGTCACTGTATTTGTTTGATTTAAAGTCTTTTAATCAATCTCATTTTAATTTCCTCACAATTTCTACTTCTGGAGAATCCACATTTCTTGTCCAGTAGATGTTCTCAGATTCTGTGTTTTAGTACTTGCACTCCAGTGGCGATGATAGCTCTCTTCCTGCTCCTGTAATTCCTGAAACTGATACTTACACTGAAAAGACTTGCTCAGAGTCCAGTTCACTTTTTGACATAATCACTTTATAAATGTGTCGTCTTGCTTTCACCACATTGAAAACAGCAAATGTGTGGGCCTTTTTCTAGGGTGACATTGGTGACCAGGGATAAGCATTGGTAGTTAGATAAGCATCATTTCAAGGGACTTGCTTCTCAGGAAACAGTAGCATTCTATGTGTACTAGGATCATTTTTTCCTTATTATTGTCTCATGTAACAATATATCCCTCAATCCATTGTTTTTCCATCTCTGGGTTTCTTGCTAAAATTATTTAAAAATAATTTTTCCAGCTCTAGAAAAATATACATTTAACATGAAAAATGAATTGCAGTAATTTATATCAAAAGCAACTTATGGAAAGCTGGAAATTAACTCCTGTTGTTTTCTGAATTAAAAATTGGCATTCATTGGCACTAGCATTTTGGCCTGGCTAGTTACATCACTGCCTGTGACTATGCTATCCCAAACACATGGTTCAGGACCTGACTGTTCCATTTTAGATCCAACTATGCTAACATCCATGGCAAGGCAGTGGATGATGGCCGAAGTGATTGGGGTCCTGCCTCCCACATAAGAGATGGGTTTTCCTGGTTTCTAGCTTCATTCTGGCCTTCCCACAGCTGTTGCAGCTCATTGGATAGTTTACAAGTAGATGGGAGACCTCTTTCTTTTTGTCATTCTTACTCCCTCCACCTTCTCTCCTTCTCACTTTTCTTCCTTCACTTTCAAAAGATCAACCTTTCAAGTAAGTGTTTACGACCTGGTGTAATGGTTCAATTGGCTAATCCTCCACCTCAGAGCACCAGCATCCCAGATGTGTGCCGGTTCATGTCCCAGCTATTCTACTTCTGATCCAGCTCCCTAATTGTGGCCTGGAAAAGTAGCAGAGCATGGACCAAAGCCTTGAAATCCTGCAGATTTCAAGGAGAGGAGAGACAGAAAAAGATCTTCTATCCAATGACTTACCCCTCAAATGGTCAAAATGGCTGGAGCTGAGCAGGTCCAACGCCAGGAACCAAGAGCTTTTTCTG
Source organism: Ochotona princeps (assembly GCF_030435755.1). Taxonomy (NCBI): domain Eukaryota; kingdom Metazoa; phylum Chordata; class Mammalia; order Lagomorpha; family Ochotonidae; genus Ochotona; species Ochotona princeps. The sequence goes on along the minus strand of NC_080832.1, from coordinate 34,388,697 downwards.
GGTCTCCCACATAGGTTTAAGGTACCAAGGACTTGGGGCATCTTCCACTGCTTTCTCAGACCATAAGCAGGGAGCTAGTTGGGAAGGGAAGAAGTCAGGACATGAACTGGTACCCTTATGGATGCTGGTACCTGAAGGTGGAGGATTAGCCAATTGAGCCATCATGCTGGACATCCAAAAGCATCATTTTGAGTCTTTGTAATTGGAAATTGACTTCATTGAACACTAAATTTTACATCCTGTAATTCTCATTACTTTGTAAAATAAGATGTATCATACACACAAGTTAGATAACCTACTAGAAACTTTTAATCTTTTAAAAATGAAACCATTATGTAGACAACTATTTTCTATGTGAAGTTCACAGATAGAAATGAGGGGGGAAAGAGGTAGAAATTGCCTCTGGGTAGCAATTAGATCACATAGAGTTCTCATGAGAGAACATGAGTGAAGATGTGGAAGGATATTTGGAAATAATAAAGCACCATATATATGCTGGTTTGTAATTGGTAAACTTATAGGTGCTTGAGATTCAGTTGCTCTGTATCATGAAGGGTCATATATTGACCTGGCTCCTTTAACCATGTATAAGTGACCCTAAAGTCTCAGAAAAATCTCCAAAACAGAATATTTTTGGTAGCCTTTTTCTCTATATCTTACTTCTTCTGAGGAGAAATTAGGTTCTAGAAGTTACAGAAGCAGATACTTGTTTGAAAACTCCAGAAATGTACATACTAGGAATTTGAAATTGATGCCAGACTTATTGCCATTGGTTATACGTGAGCTTAACTGCATCCCCAGGATGGTATCTACAATGAACAAAAGTTCTAGATTACTTTTCCCAGCTGTGAAGCCTCCTTTAAGTATCCTAGTGGTGTACAAATAGAATCTATCTTAGCCGTAATATGAACAAAGACCAGAAAGCAAAGCATTGTTGGCATAACCATGGAATGTTCTTGCTTTGGGACTTCAGCGTTCTTCAGAAAGACCCTGTATTCTAGTTCCACACTGAATCAGATCAGGTTTTTAACACACAGTTTACTTGAGAAGCAGCACCTATTCTGTACCAAGTGCAGATTCTATTCTGCACCAAGTGAAGCAATTATAAGACTTTTGTTAGGCCATATGCAAATGAGTGCCAAATGGATTATGAGATAGAAAGTTTCCTTTCTTAGAGTAAAATTTCTGATGTTTACTATTTTAAGTTGCCTTGAATCTTACAGAGACCAACTAAGATTGCAAAAAGTGTTATATGAGCAAATTTTCATATAATACATCTGTATGTTTGGTTCATTGATTTCTCATGGTCTTCAGTATTCTTTTAATGGGTCTGTTGGATTTCCTTGATGCGAACCCCACCAGATTGGAGTTTTATTCATCTGGAAATAAGGTATTACAGCTAGATTTCAAGAACATCATACTGAAAATACAAGACATAGTTAACGAATGGTGCATAGGTAGCCTTAGATAGTCCTTCTGTTAAAGCCATTGAGAACCTGAAATATCTAGAAAATCACTGTTAAAATATTTGTGTTTCTCGGGGCTTGGCGTGATAGCCCAGTAGCTAAAAGTCCCCACCTTGAATGTGGCACAATCTCATATGGGAGCTTGTTCTAATCCCGGTAGCCCCACTTCCCATCCAGCCCCATACTTGTGGCCTGGGAAAACAATCCAGAATGGCCCAAAGCCTTGAGACCCTGCATCCTCATGGGAGAGCCGGAAGAGGCTCCTGGCTCCTGGCTTCATATTGGCTCAGCTCTAGCCATTGAGACTGCTTGGGAAGTGAACCTTTGGACAGATCTTCCTCTCTTCCTTTCTGTATATCTGACTTTCTCATAAAAATAAAGAAATCTTAAATAAAAATAGAAAAAGTTTTTTTCATGTTTCTCTGAAGTCTTCAATGAATGCCTCCATTATTCATTGCCATTGCCTTTTTAATAGTTCTATTTAGAACATGTTACACGTTTATTGAAAGCACTACATGTCATGCGACTTAATTACTTTTGCATGGAATTGAAATAATACATAAAACACAGGGATTCTGTTTTGCCTTTAATATTCTGTCAGCCAAAGACCATATTCCCATGTCAGTTAATCTTACTGCTCTATTAAAATACAGAAAGAGACATTGAAGTTTTTAATAGAACATTTTAAATGTATTAATTAGCTGTCAATTCACAGTCAAAACAGAAGGATCTGAATCATAAATCCACATTATAGCTTCAAGCAGTATTTTTTTTGTCTTCCAGTATTTGCTGACCAAGCTACTTCCTGAAGAAGATTCTTTATCCAAAATCTCAGTGTATCCTTATTATTTTTTTTTGTTGTTGAGAACCTGTGATATCTAATACATTTTTGCATTTCTCTTTGTTTCTTATCTTAAAAATCTTGGCACATAATTTTCTTGGAAGAAAAATTTTAACTTAAAATATTTACACATATTATCCCTTTCAGAGAGCACACTGGGTTTGTACTCATTATGTTGTTGTATCCCCATGGTTTGAGTTTGGGGGAAAAGATGGAAATAGAGGACAAAGAAATACAAATACTTTGCATAAACTTAATAGAATGAGCACCCAAGAGGCGAATCCCTTCTTTGCTGAAAAGTGATAGAATCTGCTAACATTGACCCTTTGTTCAAATTCTAATGAACGGGAAAGACACGTTTTAAACTGGTAGCAATAACATCGATGTATAATACAGTGAATTTGGTTATTATACTAAATCTAATCATGTTGAATTCCTGCCATTTCAAAAGAATTACGGCAAAGATTGCAGTATCTTTTGAGATGTAAAAGCTGAAATCCTTGTCCTCTGGGTGTTTTGTGACTTATTTTCCTTTTTTGTCAGTTTAAGATTTTGCCAGGGATACTTTGGGATATTCAACAATTAAATCACAGAACAAGTATTTTATAGTTTGTAGCAGAGACTATTCTATCCCTGAATTCTGTGAGAGTGATCTGTTGGTATGTTGTTCAGTGGATTTTTTCAATAAATCAGCTTCATGTAATCAATTACTGCGCACACACTATTTAAACAACTAAGTCACTGAGAACAGCACACCAAAAAATATAGAATAAAATGCATTTTGATAGAGTATGTCCCACTAACCAATTTTTGATTCCTTGCTTTGATGTTATAGTTTTGGTTATTTTGAAAAATGAAAATGCTTTGTTAATGAAGCAGCATAGCAGGTGTTTTACAAAAATAAAATCTCTCCACTCTCTCTCAAACCAGAGGTAGCAGTTTCTCTTATGTTTGTGTTTTTCATTCTCTGAATGTCTAAGGGTATTCAAGTTTGTGAAAGCATGGAAAGAGATGTTTTTGTACCTGCACTTAAACTCACTGACACATCTTTGCACATGTAAATTCATTGATACTTCCTGAGTGGTTAAAGTACTGATAAACCACATGGTTTAGTGATTCCCTAATGTACTGGAGTTAATTAGAAGTCTTGGAAGAGGGATAGAATTTGGGAAGTTCAGAAGTAGTGATTTAGCAGCAAGTGCAGAGGCACTTGTGTTTTAAGCACTATCTTGTCTACAGCAGTATCTAAGAAGTCAATACCAGCCTTTGTTTCAGTTACTTCAGAGCTGCAACTTCCCAGTTTGTGCGTACAAGGCTTACATTCTACAGGATCCAAAGGGAACAATGTTAGAAACATTTGTGTTATTTCTTGTGTGTCAATTTTTCATATTTCTGAATTCAGTCTCTGAGATCTTATCAGGAGACCTGAAACTCTCTTCAACCACACTATTGCCGACCATTCTCTAAGTTGTACCCCAAACACCAAGAACTTAGAGCTGACAAATTTTCCATATGTGACAGCAGTTATTAATGAAACAACATATATTACTTTATCAGTACGCTACTTGTTTCATTATTATAATATGCAAGGACAATCATATAACCAGTTTGTATGTATCGTTCTACCTAAGACATGGCACACATAGCATACAATGGCACTCAGTGATATTTGTTCATTATTATTTTGGAATTTTGAATGGCGTTGATAGACACACACATATACAATCTCAGAATATGCCTAGAATATGTATTTTTAGGTCTTTGAATTTTATGCAGATTTCTTTTTCTGGGTGATAATTGGCAGACAAAGAGAGATCATCCAACGTAAGATCATGAGTGACAGTGCAGACTGAAGCCAGGAGATGGGAACTCTGTCCGTGTTTTTGGCCATTGCATCACCCTGTCACCACTGGTTAGCATGAAACAGAAGTCAGGAGTAGAACCAGTTATCAAACTGGCCCAGGCATTCCCAAATGGGATATGAACATCTCAGCCTAAGGCTTTACCATTATGTTCAACATCTGAGTCTCTGCAGATGTTTTATTTTATTATTATTTTCTTTAGTGTGAAAAGGCAGGAATTCAGTATCTCCCTCAGTTGTCACCATGTTCCCTTGTAATACTAATGCTGCTTAGTTTCTTATGTCTCCCCCACCCAGTCTCTTAGCACATTTACCATTTATAAAGAGAAGATAATGTAACATTTCATTTAATGTGTTCCTAATTTCACTCTGTTATCTCTGTGTCACCAAACTGTCTTCTCTGCTAGTTTCTGTTTTAAGGGACAGAATGTATAGTTACCGATTATGGGCTACCAAGTTATTTGCCACACCCTTTCTGTACATTGTCTAATTCAATCTACATTTTATCTCAGTGGTATGCTTTTGATTTTAAATCATGAAAAAAAATAGTTGGAAGTGTAATCTCACATTTATATAAATGCTAGGATCATGTAACAGGAGTATGATTCTAAAGCACTGTGTTGTTACTGCTGCACCATACAAACTCCATCTTAGTAATATTTTGGTGAGATTTAAGTGACATAAGTAGACATGTTTTGTAAGAAGCACTATTTATATAGGAAATTTTACATCAGTTTTTTTTGAAGTCAAACACACTAAGCTGAATAATCTGTGCATAAGAAGCATTTTAGGTGATAATGTTTACAACAGAACTTTGATAAGCAAAATGTTGCAATGTGGGGCTGACATTGTGGTATAGTAGGCCAAACCTCTATGATGCTGCTATCCAGTTGGTCCCCTGGAAACCCTGTGGGAAACGTGGAGGAGCTCCTGGTTTGCAGTCATTTGGAGAGTGAACTAGTGGGTAGAAGCTTTTTCTGTCTCTCCTTCATTCTATGACTGCCTTTCAAAATAAAAAGAAAGTAAATCACCAAAAAATGCTGCCGCTACAATCTAGTCTTAGCTGGTATTATTCTCAAAACCTTGACTGTCAATATGAAACTTTTTTTATTGGCAAAATGTTAAATATACACAAATTGTTTTGGAGAACACCATTGGCTGTGAAATAAAAATCTTTACTGTTTAGCATTGTATATGACATGCAAAGAATCCTTAAAACATTTATGAAAGATTTGTATTATAAAGATACTGTATATACATTTCAAATTGTTCTGGTTGCAAGCTTTTTGATTATGCTTTCTGTAGTGTTTTTTTAAAGTCACTTTGGAGATTGGTGAGAATACTTTGAGATTTTAAATATGCTGTTGTTATTTCTCCAGATCTTCCAGATTGCGTATGTGATTGTGAAAGCAGCTAACTCCCCTCGGCCTGGAAACTGGATTTTGGAACGTTCGCTTGATGATGTTGAATACAAGCCATGGCAGTATCACGCTGTGACGGATTCAGAGTGCCTAACGCTCTACAACATTTATCCCCGCACTGGACCACCCTCGTATGCCAAAGACGATGAGGTTATCTGCACTTCATTTTATTCCAAGATTCATCCCTTAGAAAATGGAGAGGTAAGATGAGAAAGCACACCACTGTAGTACAGATAAGATGACGAAAAAGGCCAGGCAGAAAGATTTGAATGTATCAGTAATTAATGTCAGGGAGATTTTAAAATTGGATTTTATCAGAGGTACATTTTAATGAGTTCTTAACTTAAAAAGTGAAGCGATTAGAATTTTATCTATCTTCACATGTCTCTCATCTCCCCTGAAGATCAGAGACGAGGAAATGAGGTTAAGTTGGAAAGTCAATGATTCAATTTCCTTATGGAGAAATTTTGCAGACAATGAGGGTTCTAATGATTAGACTAGAATTGGAGCCCTTAAAGAATACCTTAGGTTTGTGTGGGCTCTTTTCAGAAGATGGAGACAAAAGAGCTGAACTTGTAAAGAAATAAAGTCTTTGTGAAGTTCTGAAGTGAAAGAACACCTGCTGGTGCCTGTTTGCTGTTCTGTGTTATTATAGGGGGCTCCAATGAGGCTTGTGATTGTGGGTCAGGCTGTCCTGACTGGAGGAGTGCCAACCAGGTTCTACGCGAATTAGAACATATTCTGCTTCCCTGGAGTAGATTGCATGCACTCATTTATTTTAGGGGAGGGGGAAGTTGTGCTTAGCATTTTGGATACCTTCATTGATTTTTTTTTAATCATTCATTGATTTGTAAGTCACAAATGCAAACTATGCCTTTCTTGTTTCTAGTCATAGGCTCTTGCTCTAGTTACTAAACGTCTTTGAGCCTCAGTTTCATCTCTCATACCGCAAAAATAGTACAGTTTCTTATCTCATATGCTTGTCAAAAAGATGAAATGAATTCTATTAAAAGCATTAGGATATTATTGACATGCACATCAAGTGCTCTGTTAAAGGTTTATTGTAATTATAATAATTATTAATCTGCCCAATAGTGGACACTTCACTTAGTTATTCTGATTATGACATTTTTATATTGTATTTTCTGAACAGTTCCCCATTTAATATACGTGACTTAGCCTTCTTTAATCCTACCTGCTTATACTTATGTCTGATATTATCTTAGTAGTCTACACATCTGAAACTAGTATCATCTTCTACATTTCCATTTTTGGAGAACTCATATTCTTTCATATTCACTGTAGCTAATGTGACTTTTCATTGAAACAGTTCTGGAAGAAATTGAGGCTCGTGATAGGAATCTGTCAGATTTCTTTTGGCAGTATTATCTTACGGGCATATACCGGTGCATCAACATATTTCATATTCCCTGTTTAGATATACTGATGTGGGGAAAAGATTCCCAGGGGTGCTCTCAACAGAGATCTCAGGCTGCTAGTTGGCAAGGAGTCAAAAGTAGTGTCAAAAAGCTGTTCTACCTGCTATGTGCTCAGTGATACCCCATTCCTGGACAGTTTGGCCTGAGGATGTAGGATTAACAACTGACAGTATATCTGTGTATAATTTTGATTCTTTTTCTCCTGGATAGAGTGCTTACCCATGATAAATAATTCTATGATATGTTCAAAGCTGTTCTGGTCCCCTTTATTTATTTTGTTTTATTTATTTATTTATTTATTTATTTATTTATTTATTTATTTATTTATTTATTTTAAAGATTTATTTTATTTTTATTACAAAGTCAGATATACTGAGAGGAGGAGAGATAGAGAGGAAGTGGAGCTGCCGGGATTAGAACCAGCGGCCATATGGGATCAAGGCGAGGATCTTAGCCACTAGGCCACGCCGCCAAGCCCTGTTTTATTTATTTTTATTGGAAAGTAAGAAATACAGATAGGAGGAGAGACAGAAAGGAAGATATTCCATCCATCGATTCATTCCCCAACTGGCTGCAAGGGCTGGTGCTGAGCCAATCCAAAGCCAGGAGCCCAGAGCCTCTTTCTGGTCTCCTACACAGGTGCAGGGACCCAAG